>NW_026872080.1:0-135604 GCF_033458585.1 Syngnathus typhle
TGTTAATGTTTTATAAAATCTCTTTTATTCAATAAACATTGTTAGAGAGTTACAGAGTCGTTTTTTTTCCAGTACCAACATTAGCGTATCTAACATTTTAATAACTAACCCATTTTACTACCGGTGAGAAACATCATCTTCATCCTTCAAACGTTTGAAATCAGCACGAGCAGAGGGGTTGGAAATGCTTGATTCAGGTAGATTTAGCTGTCCAGCCAGCCGGTTGAGCGGCTAGTTTCTTACCGGTTACAATTAAATTTTTTTATCAAATCGCTCATGTGGGAGCCCTTGACAGTTTTCCCTCTAAAAATAAATCCGCTTAGCGGCGTCCACCTTACATCTTCCACCGATAATTTTTTCAAAACATAGGAGGCGTTGCGGCGATAACGTGGCGCTATGGTATCCAAAATATCAGCCCAATCTTCATCTGTCACCTTTTGGGCCATTTTCCTTTCCCCTTCATCACGAATCGTAGTAGGAATCTGCTCAGAATCAACTTTGAACCTGCCAATTATAATCACAAGCATAGTTGGACGATTCTGAACCATTCACAAAGGCAACGACTCTGAACTAACCAGAATATACCGATTTTGCTGAACTCAAATGATTGTGCTGTGTCAGGGGTCATTTTGAGAAGACAGTTGAAGGCCTCTGAAAGCCTTATGGTTTAGTATATTTGCTGTACTTCTAACATATTACATTTTGTTTAGATAGTTTTAGGGGAGTAGTCTAACATGTCCTGAGTAAAACACGTGACAAAGGTGTGGTTTTAAGGAGACGGGGGGGTGGACCTACTGCAAGTATATTTAAGGTCGGGGTTGGTGACCGCTGAGTTTAAAGCGACGGTGTTAAACTGTAAACTTGAAGCTTAAATCATGATCGCTGAAACGCCTGTTACTATTCATTTATGTCGTAAAGATGGCGACGGATTGTTAAATGCTCCTAGAAAAAAACATATGTACCTCAAACGTATGCAGCATCCTCCCACAGAGAAACTTGAACAGAGCTGGGACCTGACAACAGAGACTCGATGGGGGTTTAAATTATTTTATAAAGTCGGGGAGCTATTTTTCTTCATGAAAAGCCAAGGGGAGTCTGGACCAAACAGTACGTATGGGCTGTTAAACTCAAACGATTGGGGAGTGTTAAAGCAGCTCCTGCCCCAGGTTTTGACTGAATTTCTAAGAGAGTACGGTTTACAAGGTGAACTGAACATAACCTGGGTTTCAAGAATTACGGCTAGCGGGAAATGTTTTTTACGGGTTAACGTTTCTCCACAAACTACTGATGGGTTAGAAGTTGGAGAGTTAATCGATTTACTCTAACATTAGAAGCGTTTAATAACGAATGTGGGATTTTTCAAACATTAGTTAACGTGCCTTTAACCGAATGGCATGAAAAGATGCAGGCATCTGGTGAGAGTATTTCACGGCTCTTTGTAGCAAGATTTGTCTGGGCAAATATCATTGGAGCGAAACGTAAACTTTAGATTAACCTTACTAAAAAATAACTTAAACTCCCCAACTCTTTACACTACACACACACGCACACACACACGCGCACACTTACGCGCACGCACACATGTAATCATTAGCATACCTATGGACATGGGAGGTGTTTTTTTAGGGGGAAGGGCTGTAATCATCCTCACACCTCTGTATAAGAGAAGCCCCGTTTAGGAGCTCACCCTCTCAGACCTGAAGCCAACTCGCACCTGAAGCCAGAAAAAGAGATCAACAAGATGGCCCAAAAAAATCTGCCGGACGCCTTTTACCGAGCTTTCCACTTGTGGAGAACGGACCAGGAGAGAAACTCTCAAAAGGTATGCAGTCTGTACCAGACTGTACGGTGACTCTTTGGTCCAGCCCCGACGATTCTGCTGCAGAGAGAAACATCATCAGATTTCCACAAGCAAACGCGACAGCTGAGGTGGCGGTTCAGACGCCGTCAAAGATCTTTGAGTTCCTCCCGCCGTATGGGACGGAGCCACAGCCAGCTGACGTATGGTCCATCCTCAACGATTCTACCGCCCAGACAAACCATGCAGATATGGCCTTCATCACAACTCGCAACTCCCATCGCCGCCCGGCTACAGACAGCGATTCGCTCGCCGCTTCGGAGCCCCAACTACCTTCGAGGTAACGCCATCTACCGGTTCGGAGAGTGAGGAAACTAGAGCGCCATCGCCAACCTTCGAGCTGGGAGAGAGTCTACCAACGACATCTGCGGGTCCGCCAGCGCCATCTGCGGGTCCGGCGGGGGACGAGACCCACCTACCAAAATAGGCGGAGCAACATGATCAAGGGTCTTCAAATCCAGCCCTGCGGCTGCTCGACGACACGTGTGAGTTTGGACTTACCATACTTATCCAGCGCTGATATTGCCCACATACTCGCTCCTGAGCCGTTAGCCATGTTGGTTGATGAGAGCTACATCGATCTTCCGATGCTGTTGGACGATACAGTTCTGGCAGACTACCCTTTCCCCCTCAAAGAGGGTAACAACATTCCGCCGCTGACATCCACACCTGCACGACTCGACATCCATCAAGAGTGTCGAACCCCTTACATGGCTGGTGGTTGAGGATTACGTACGGGTGAAATTAATGATATCTTATCTGTTGTATGATGCTTTAATACAACATGCCAAGATGATGTGTGACGGGTGTGCGCTCGATGATCTCAGCCAGCTTCACCATACGTATGTGTTTGTTTATCGAGAATCGCTGCTTTTATTTTTACGCGAACTATGAGACTGTGACGGCAGAGCTATGCAATGATAATTTTCTCCACACGTTATCGACCATGCTTTTTTATTTTAACACATCTGCTCCTCTTAAAACCTTACGCAACACGGCTGCTGTCATTTTACACTACTTCGCGCATGAGAACAAGATCTTTGCTAGACTGCGCTGTGTAAAACAAGAATCCAGTAATATTGTGGTGTTGAGCAAGAGCGTGATCGGGCTATTATTAAGAACTTTCGGGAAGAGAGAATGGGAAATGCTGTAAGGGAAACATGGGCGCAGCTGGCTGCCGATCTCGCATTGTTTCTAGATTATATTAAAAACCATTTGCCAGCTGACATAACTACTTGGTTAAGGGGGCTTAAAACCCTAATTGAAGCCAAAATACCAGTGCCTATGTTATTTTCATTCATACGTTGTGGTAAATCTTAGAAAAAAACGTTTTATTTATTGTCTTACTATGTTTTCATTTTTTTTTTATTACTGGTTTTCTATTTTTTACTGTGTGCTTTATACTCTTTTATTAAAACTATCTGAATTTTTTGTAATAAACTGACCAACAAAAGTGATTGTTTTCTGTATCTATTCTATTAAAAAATATACCTGTATACTTTATTAGCTGTGCCACACTCTGTTTTGCGTCAATCCGCATCTCACAATGGGGCGTGACAGTTGTCTGAAAAAGCTCTACTATAAACCTAATAATCCAGCGAGTTTTGGAGGGGAGGCGCGCTTGCACAAAAGGAGCTACTGTTAACTGTAAAAACACTAGTATTAAAAAAATTGAAAGCGTTCCTAGCAGACCAAGACACATACTTTACATTAGCCAGCCGGAATAACTTTTCCTAGAAATAAAGTTTTTGTTCGAGGTCCTATGAGACAATTTCAAGCAGATTTGTGGGATTTACAGTCATTAGCACGCTACAATGACAGATTCAAATATTTAATGACTACAATTGATGTGTTTTCGAAGCGCGCATTTGTACGAGTTCTGAAGACCAAATCAGCTCCGCATGTGTCCCGGGCCTTAGAAGATGTCTTAACAGTTAGCGGGATACCCTCACGACTCCAGACAGATAAGGGGAAAGAATTTTTTAACAAACATTTCCAGAAATTAATGAGACAGCATAATATTTTACATTTCGCGACGTCTTCCGATAGAAAAGTGTAGACTGTTGAACGCTTTGACAAAACATTGAAATCACGAATGTGGCGTTATTTTACAGCAAAGAACACACAACGATACGTAGATGTAATTCAGGATTTTATTACCGGCTATAATGATAGTTTTCATACCAGTATTAAAATGACACCCAATGCTGTAAACGAGGAAATTCGCGATGTTGTTTTCACCAACCTGTACGCCAACAATCCCTTCCGACGGGGAACCAAGTTCCGGTTCGCACCAGGCGATACAGTCCGCCTTTCCAAACTAAGGGGGATATTTGAAAAGGGTTTCACGGATGAAATATTCAGGATAACACAACGACTCCACCGCGTCCCGCCTGTCTACAAAATATCAGACTTGGACGGTGTGCTCATAGAAGGCACTTTTTACGAAGCAGAATTACAAAAAGTAAAAATAAAAAAAAACAAGATTTTCCGGATACAGAAAATTCTTAAATCACGCACTGTGTCAGGCAAGAAGGAGTTACTCGCCCACTGGGTTGGCTGGCCAACCAAATTTGACAGCTGGGTGCCTGTAAATAGCGTTAGACATTTAAAAACTGATAGGATGGTCATTCTGTTAAAATCTCAAGATGGGTGATGTACAGAGAGAATTCTACGCAACATTAGCCTCAAATGCTAGCATGCACATCTTTCCTGACAGCACGCTTTCAGATTTTAAAGTGGAATTAGCGCAACATATCTATTTAAAAGGATCATGGGAGGTCGGCTTATGTGAGATTTCAAACATCAACTCAATTTTTGACGTTCCTGAGAAAAAACGGGATTTCTACCTCAAACAGTCGAAACCTCATAGTAAAGATGAATCTTTACAAGGTGATTCTGAAATTAGGCATATGCTAAAAAATCGGAAAGGTGTTCGGAATTTCTACTCAAACAGCCAAAACCACTTATCTCGCGAGATGAGACTTTACAAGGTTATTCCGAGGTTAGTTATTACAGAAGCACTGTTAGATTGTTGGGGTACGTCTTGAAACGCCGGTGCGCTGTCATCAATAACATCTATCTCGTGATTGATTATAACAGAACAGTTATTAGGCTGAAATGGTGGTGGCATGTTACCAGTTATTACAGAAGCATCTATCTCATGATCGATAGGGTTGACGGTCATTGGGTCAATCAGAGGCTGCGTATTTTTTATTTTGGATCATGTTTAACAGTTGAGCAGGAATATCAGGACTGTTACGCCCGCTGCTACCGTTAGCTTGGTTGTTTAATTCTGCTATCATATTTAGCACTTGTGACGGGATCAGTGTAGGACTTTGTCTACCATCATTCTGTCTTTGACTGTTTAGCTCGTTTACGACAACTTGTAAGTGGGCCAGAATATCAGGTCTGTCTGTGTCTCCCCCCTCCAACAAGGCATTGTTCACAATGTTCAGCAAATCTGGTATTTGGCTCGTAGAAGCACTGGTCAATAGAATACACCTGCCTCATTTGCATAACAATAGACAAAGTTAAACGCATTATTATAGTGTGTGGCATCAAACACGAAAACTCTGCTCCATACTCACCACATAAGAATGGTACGGCAGAGCAAAACTGGGGCACCTTATTTGACATGGCAAGGTGCATGATAATTGAAGGCCAGTTACCAGATATTGGGACTGCTACCTCAGTAGAAACATTTAAGACACATTTCTATGACATGGCCTTTAACTAACCTGGAGTGGCCGACTCGCCTGGAGTTTTTTTCTCTCCCTCTCTACCCCCTCCCTCCCTCCTCCCCGGCCGGGGAGGTGGTTAGGTGGCACCCATGCTGACAGCGGCTATCTGGATTCTCGTGGGCCAATTCAGGATGGGGGAACTGCAGCTCAACCTCCTCGAAGACACTGCCAGGACAATTGAGGGCTCCTTCGGCAGCCCTCTGCTCTGACATGGACATCCAATTTTTATTTCATTGATTTTCATGTTGAATCATTTGTGCCCTCTCTGCATCCATTTCAACCTGGTGAGCCTGAAAGGGGGATCCTTCCATCTGTTGTCCCTTCTCAAGGTTTCTCATTTTCCCCCGGTAGGGGTTTTTAAGTTTTTCCTTGCCCTTTTGGGAGCTTAAGATCAGGGGATGCTTTGAGAATAATTGTCAATTTCTGTCTATGTGAAGCCCTTTGAGACTGCTTGTGATTTAGGGCTATACAAATAAACTTGACTTGACCTAAAGAGCTCTGGACCTATCCAGTGCAGACCGCATGGTGAGGAATAGATGTTTTAACAACCGTACCAAGCAAACTCCTTATTTCATGTTAACAGGACAGCAACCAAACTTGGCAAAAATGCATACATTTGGATCAATGTGTTATGCCTACAGACACGACAAAAGAAAACTAGGCCGAAGATGTGACATAGGTATTTTTGTTGGGTATGACAAAAATAGTCCAGCCTATTTGGTGTATTATCCTAGCAGTGGTAAAGTGCAAAAACAGGCGGGTTGATAGGACCAGGGCTGTAGAATCGGACTCGGGTACTCCGACTCGGTCATTTTTGCCGGACTCTGTGCTGATTTTGACCAAGTCCGACCATAAATAAAATACGTTCAATTTTGTTTTCATCATGCTGCTGAGAATGCGCATAGGAATACTGTCCCCAGCCCTGCTTGCTTGTTATGAAGAACAGCCAAGATGGAAGAACCCGGGAGCAGCGAGAGAACAATTGTTTTGCCTCTAGATCTGGGGGGAAAACGGAGCGTAAGATACAATCAATGCGGCCACGTTGAGTTGCACTTAGGCTAATGCTTACATCATGTACCAATGTCAAGGACGAAACATGTCACCCAGCTTATATCATTGATGTGTTTCGATAGTTGTGGGGTCGTCAATAATTATTTGTGTTTAGATACATGTCTGAGCTATAATTGTGTAATTAATGATTAAAACGTGAAAGTATCTGTTTATTGTATTCGTTTATATGTCTAATAAAGACAAAGCCATCACAAAACTGTTGTAATTATTTAGATTCTGATCTAAATTAGCCTTGAATTAAGACTAAGCAGTCACATGAATTACCGTTTTTTTCCGTGTATAGTGCGCAAAATTTAATTTATTGTCCTAAAATCTGGGGTGCGCATTATACATGGGTACAAAATTTTTTTAATTTTTTTTTTTTTATTTAATTTAATTTTTTTTTTTTTTAAGTCCCAATTATCGTCACACACGCAGGGAGGCAATGGGTCCCATTTTTATAGTCTTTGGTATGGTCTTAACTAGGCTGGATGTAATTTTTTTTGTTGGCATTGATTTCTCCGACTGCCCGTAAACGCACCACCGAGACGTTGAAAAGGAATAAAAACACCCTTGGAAACCAAAACTTGCCCCTCGTCGTGACTCGGAGCCGCAACAAATGTTTCGGATTTGTGTAGGGTACATTGTGACAGACAGCAAACGAGCAGGTGATGGAGCAAGCCTTGTCTGATACGAGAGCATTGCGCTCGTATGGAGCGTGTTTGAAGTGAACAGCAGAGACGAAAGGAACAAGGCAAAGTGTTGTGAAATAAAATATTACCTGTAATACGGATTTAGGTAGAGAACTGAACTCTCGCTCTTTATATAGCTGACGTGTCTTGCGCATCCGTTCTGCGCATCTGTAATGGCGGCCTCCGTATGATATCCTGTTTGCGTGTGTGCGCGTGTGTGCGAGAGAGAGCGAGAGAGAGAGCGCGAGAGAGAACGCTCAACCGTAGCGCGCCGCCGACCGCGCAACTGCACCACGCTGGTCGCATTATTGTGACAGAGCCGTCGCTGAAATCTAGAAGATATTTTTAAAGTCCTGATGTACTTTGTAAAATTTAAGTGGACCTCAGTGCGCACTGCGCAGGGAGCTTAATTTGGTGCGGTCGCGCAACCGCAGCACGCCGGGCGCTCACTGTCGCATTGCTTAAAGAGCGCCTTTGTGTTTTAGGATAAACAGCAGAGACCAAAGGAACAAGGCAAAGTGTTGTGAAATAAAATATTACCTGTAATACGCATTTTGTTATTTGCTGATTGAAACTGCTAATTAAACTGTGAATATATACTAAACTAATAGGAAGAAAACAACTCTCGCTCTTTATATAGCTGACGTGTCTTGCGCAGCTGTTCCGTGCATTTTATTTCACAACACTTTGCCTTGTTCCTTTCTTCTCTGCTGTTCACTTCAAACACGCTCCATGCGACTGCAATGCTCTCGTATCAGACGCTTGCTCGATCACCTGCTCGTTTGCTGTCTGTCACAATGTACCCTACACAAATCCGAAACATTTGTTGCGGCTCCGACTCACGACGAGGGGCAAGTTTTGGTTTCCAAGGGTGTTTTTATTCCTCTTCAACGTCTCTCCCATACAGAGCCGCCTCTTTCCCGTGCGCGCACGGAGCGCGGTGGTGCGTTTACGGGCAGTCGGAGAAATCAACGCCAACAAAAAAAATTACATCCAGCCTAGTTAAGACCATACCAAAGACTATAAAAATGGGACCCATTGCCTCCCTGCGTGTGTGACGATCATTGGGACTTAAAAAAAATAAATAAATAAAAATTTAAAAATTCAGAAAAATTGGGTGCGTATTATACATGGGTACAGGCTTTTTTCCAGCATCAGCATGCCGTTTTTAGGGTGCGTATTATACATGGGGGCGCACTATACATGGAAAAAAACGGTAACAGAAAAAATGGACAACCAGACTCGTGGTCAAGAGGCCGGACTCGGTGCAAAAATCCGACCGAGTCCACAGCCCTGGATAGGACAAGAGAAACTCTCCCAACAGGATGGAGACAAACACAGGAACAGAAGCCGGTTCCTATACGTAGTTGAGCCACAGGAAAACCAGGCAAAACCAGTCACACAGGAGTTTAGACGTTAGCCTTCTAAAGCAGGGGTCTCAAACACCAGTCCTCGGGGGCCGCATTCCTACATGTTTTCCAAGTTTCCCTTGTTAAACACACCTGATTCAAATGATCAGTTCATCCTCACGTCCTGCAGGAGCCCGATAATTGAATCAGGTGTGTTTAACAAAGGAAACTTGGAAAACATGTAGAAATGCGGCCCCCGAGGACTGGAGTTTGAGAACTCTGTATCTAGAGTTCAGACTACTTTAGTGATCGTGTAACTGAGGCATGTTGACAGCAGATTACTGCTACCAATTGGTGTCTAATGTACCTTTCTCATTTAGTGAAGCTGTAATGTCACCTTATTTAAAAGAATGGTCTCGTGCCATGAGTGAAGAAATGGAATCACGTAATGACAACAACACATTTACCTTGACTACATTGCCAGAGGGTAAGAAAGCAGTGGGGGGTAGATGGGTTTATGCTCTTAAAACCTATGCAGATGGGTCCAGCAAATTTAAGGCACGTTATGTAGCCAAAGGATACAGTCAAAAGCAGGGTGTAGATTATTATGAGACTTTTCCCACTCACCACCAATCTGACAAGTGTACGAGTGTTAATGCAAAAAGCGGCACAAGAAAACCTGATTTTACATTAGATGGATGTCAAAACCGCTTACCTTCATGCTCCAATTGATTTTGAGATTTATATGACAAGCAGTAGGTTATGAAGTCACATCTGACAAAGGTGAAATGTTGGTGTGTAAACTGGGAAAATCACTCACTGATCATTGTGTGTACACTAATGAAACAGAAAATCAAAAAGTGGTCATTGTTATATGGGTCGATGACCTGATTATTGTTGCCAGTGATGACAATGTGATTAAGAATGTAAAAGAAATGCTCACAGCTAAATTCAAAATGAAAGACTTGGGTAAACTGAACAACTTTCTGGGTATTGATTTTCATCAAACTGATCACTGTATAACAATGTCACAGAAAAGATATGTTGACAAAATACTTGACAGATTTGATATGCAAGATTGTAAACCATGAGCAACACTATGTGAACCTAAGCTTAACTATTCTGAAAACACAGGAACCCTGAGTGATCTGAAGAAAAATAGAGGCTGTTGGCAGCTTAATCTATTTATCAACATGTACCAGACCAGATCTAAGCTTTGTCGTGAGCAAACCTTCCTAATACCTTTCCAAACCAACTATAGAACAATGGGCTACAATAAAACATGTACTGAGGGCAAAAAGGAAAAGATGTTGTGTTACAAAAAGAGTGATGGTGAACCACTTGGGTTGGAAGCATTCAGTAATGCAAACTGGGCTGTACATGATACTGACAGACATAGTACGTCAGGTTATTGTGTTAGCTTGAGCCAATTTGGTCCCTTAATTTCATGGAAAACCAAAAGACAAGCAACAGTAGCTCTTTCAACGTGTGAAGCTGAATACATGGCCTTGGCTTCAACTGTACAAGAATGTCTGTATTTAGTACAACTGTTAGATGGTGTTGATGGGTATCATTACAAGCAGCCAAAGGTTTATGAAGAGAATCAAGGAGCCATAGCCTTAGCTAAAAATGCTGTACAAAGACAACAATGTAAACATGTTGACAAAGTACCACCTTGTAAGATCAACTGGTAACGATGGCAAAGTAATGCTGGACTACTGTCCAACAGAATATATGGTGGTTGATCTCATGATAAAACCTCCAACAAAGTCTAAGTTAATGAATTTTGTGGCATTTATGTTTGGAGAGTACAAATTTGTTTATGGAATGTGTTTCTATCATATGATGAATTTGGTGGTATTTACATGTTTATGAAATGTGTATGCATTACCTTGAGAAAAATCATTGCATTTCTAGTTTGCATGTATTTACCAATATACTAAGAGCAAGTGGGGGTGTTAGTAGTATATGTGCTCTGTATATTGAGTTTTATTTTGAAGGATGCTACACAGGAAGTACTGCTTTTACTATTTCTGTTTGACAAATGTTCTTAATAAAATCCAGGTGTTACCAATGTGTTAATTGGGCACTGGCAAACCAAAGTGAGTCGTCGTTTACGCTGTCTCCACAGTACGACTCATTTTATTTAAATAACTCTGCTAACACGGACTACCAGCCGCCTGTGAAAAGGAAACATGCTTTTAAGAGTCGAGCAAGCTCCTGCAACTACACTTACACAAAAGACACTTTAATTGAAAGGCTTCGAGACAAAGGCACAAAAATCGAAGATTGTTGTTTGGCCTGATGTGGTTGGTTGTTGCAGCACCCATTCTTTGAAGGTGGTCATTGTTTCAAATGCAAGAAAGACTTCACAGAAACACTGCATCGCTACAATGAAGATGGCTACCAGTCGTATTGCACCGTGTGCTGTGGCGGGTCAGAGGTCATGTTTCTGCAAGGAGTGCGTGGAGATCCTAGTGGGAGAGGTAACCTTTTGTGAGCGCAAAGATATTGATCCGTGGAGCTGCTACATTTGCCAGCCAACACAGTGCGAGGCAAAGCTCAAATTCAGGCCAGACTGGAGCGTCAAGGTCCAAGACTTTGCCAACAACAGCGCCATGGAGTTTGAGCTTCATACAGATTACCCGGCCATCGCTGCAGATAGACACAAGCCCTTGAAGGTTCTGCCGCTCTGTGACGGTATTGCAACAGGATACCTGGGGCTCAAGGACCTTGGCATCAAGGTGGAACGCTACATTGCGTCAGAGATTTGTGAGCGGAAAGAATTGTTTGATGGCACCGGAAGGCTCTTCCTTGAATTCTACCACATTTTGACGCTGCTGAAGTCGGAGGGTGACGACCAGCCTTTCTTCTGGCTATTTGAAAATGTGGTGTTCATGTCGAGCAAAGACCATACAGACATCTGCAGATTCCTGAAGTGCAATCCTGTTTGTGACTATCAGCCCCGCACATCGAGCTCGCTACTTCTGGGGAAACCTTCCAGGCAAGAATAGGTCGGTGGGCGCATCCTTGGATCAAAAAGTGAATCTTCAGGATTGTTTGGAAGTTGGCCGTGTGGCAAAGCTGGACAAGGTGCGAACCATCATAACAAAGACAAACTCCATGATTCAAGGGAAATTGAGACTTCCGGTCATCATGAGCGGTAACTGTGGTGTAGTGAAATGGAGCAGATTTTTGGCTTCCCCAAACATTACATGGATGTGAACAATACGGGCCACTTGCAGCGCCAGAGGGTCCTGGGGCATTCCTGGAGCATCGCCGTCATTCGCCACCTGATAGCGCCACTCAAGGAGTAATTCGAACGTGAATCACACCAGCCAAGTCCGTAAGGCCACAGATGCATGAATACCGTTTCTGGACTAAAGACCGCAGCCGAATAAAAGCCACGCCAGATTAAATTAGGTGAAAGTATGGTTTTGTTTATATATTAGCAGCACGTGACAATAAGCTCAAGGTGTTTTAATGTTTAATTTCCATATATATGCACAAATCATACAAAATCATTAAGGTCATGAAAAATTCCTTGGTAAGCTGCACTGGACTAGAAAATGCAGGGTTCAAAGCTTGTGCAAAAAGTAGCGGCTTATAGTACAGAAAATACAGTACTTCCATGCACGAGCGCGAGAGCTCTTTGCGGAAAACCAAATGCTTACCACTGTATGTTGGTGTCCTCCCACAGTTCAACAATGGGTTTTTATCTTTCAATAATTGGCTGGTCCAGTGAGCCTGGCCCTTGCAACCGTACAAAAGAAAAAAGATAAATGGATGTACAAGCCGGATTTGGTTGAAGTTGAAAAATTGTGCAAAATGTAAATAAAATAAAAATACAATGATTTGAAAATCATTTTCAACCTATATTCAGTATACATATATACACTACAAAGACAACATATTTAATCCTCAAACTCAAACTTTATTTCATTTTTCAAATAATTAACTTAGGATTTCATGGCTGCAACACATGCAGTAGAAGTTGGGAAAAGGCATGTTTACCACTTCGTTATACCACCTTTCCTTTTAATAACACTCAAACGTTTTGGAAGCGAGGAGACTAATTCTTTTAGCTTCTCATGTGGAACTATTTCCCATTCTTGCTTGATGAACCGCTTCAGTTGTTCAACAGTCTGGGGTCTTCCCTGTCGTATCTTACGCTTCATAATGCGCCACAAATTTTCAATGGGAGACAGGTCTGGACTGCAAGCGGGCCAGGGGAGAACCTGGACTCTTTTACTTCGAAGCCACGCTGTTGTAACACGTGCAGATTGCGGCTTGGCATTATCTTTCTGAAATAAGCAGCGGCATCCATGAAGAAAGATGTCGCTTGGACGGCAGCATATGTTGCTCCAAAATCTGTATGTACTTTTCAGCATTTATGTTGCCTTCACAGAAATGTAAGTCACCTATGCCATGGGAACTAATGCACCCCCACACCATCACAGATGTTGGCTTTTGAACTTTGCGTTGATAACAGTCCGGATGGTCCGCGTCCTCTTTGGTCCAGAGCACACAACGTCCAGTGTTTCCAAAAACAATTTGAAAAGTGGACTCAGACCACAAAACACTTTTTCATTGTTCATCAGTCCATTTTAGATGAGCTCGGGCCCAGAGAACCCGGCAGCCTTTCTGGATGTTGTTCATAACCGCCTTTTGCTTTCCATGGTAGAGTTTTAACCCGCACTTACTGATGTAGAGATGAACTGCATTTATTAACAGTGGTTTTCTTAAGTTTTCCTGAGCTTATTTGGTGATATCCTTTACGCACTCATGTCGGTTTTTAAGGCAGTGCCGTCTGAGGGATCGAAGGGCACGGTCATTCAGTCTTGGTTTCCGGCCGTGGCGCCTATGTGCATTTCAAATCATTGTATTTTCGTTTTATTTACATTTGACACAATTTCTCAACTTCAACCGAATCCGGTTTGTACAAACGAGGAGCTGAGAACGGGCCTGATGTAACATTAACAGGTATTCAAATAACTATAACATAAATACTACGTTTATCAAACCATCTGTGTCACTCCAAATCATTGAATCCGTCGATCAAATTCGTCGTCCTTTATGTAAAGTACGCTGCGTGTGCGGCGTGCCGCTGACATTGGACTCTGCGTCAGTTGCAGTTCAAATTATTCCACAGGCCCATATAACAATATATAAACTATATATCAAATAACAATAATATATTTCACAAAACAAGAACTCATCCTATGTAATTTAACATAAGTCGCTCCTGAGTATAAGACTGGACACAGAAAGCTTTTTTAAAGTTTTAATACCGTACCTTTCTTTCCAAACACTGCCTGTGACGCGGCAGTAATACCGCAGCAACACAGCACTAATATAGTTTGATTAAATAAATAAAAAATTATGTTTATGTGTATTGAATCAGTAAAACATTTGATGTCTTGACGGTTTATTGTGGAGTCGTAAAAAAGTGAATTGACTTTGTTTCCTACTTTTGGATTTTATTCACATTGCTGTGATTGTTTACGGCAATGGGTCCCATTTTATTCGTGTTTGGTATGACCTGGCTGGGTTTTGATCTCACAACTTTCCAGTTTCAGGGTGGACACTACCACTAGGCCACTGAGCTGGAGCTTTTGTGTTGTTTTTAGTTCATATAAACTTTTAGCTTTTTATATTTTAACCTATTTTAGCAGATGCACTGATCGTTTGGCATTTTTAATTTTGTTGTACATGTGACAATGACAATAAAGATCTATTTACCCATCTGTGTAACCAATAAAGTTGTGACGCTATGCCCAAACAGCTTTTTTTTTTACTCCACCACGCATAAAAGCGAGTGGAGACGCCAAGCTGCCCATGTTACAGCAAACCTGAAGACAGAGGTAAGTGGTTTCTCAGGTTTTTTTTTTTTCTCTTGGTATGGCGCCGTGAGTGGCTGCCTCCCAGCAGTGTTCTCTCTTTTCCTCTTTATTTCCTTATTTTCTCCTTTTTCTTTCTGTCTTTTTGTCCATTCGGCGATGCTGGTGCCTTCTACCGCACCTCGGTACCTCTTCGGATCGGATATTTTGTTTTATTTATTTTTTCTTCCTGGGACCGGACCGGGATCATCGGTCGAGACCGGCGTAACTCTACGACGGCTTCCTGCTTATCCGACCAGTGATGACCGGGTCCCTCGCATTGGCCTTGCAGCCGCAACACCTGTGGGGAGTCCGCTCCCTCGTGCTCGTCGGAACCGACGACTTTCGCCATGCTAGCCCCGTGGTGGCCATCTGCACGTCCCCCGACAGGGTGCCCGGGACGCTGCTCACACGTTTGCCTGCTTTGTGATGTTTTCACCGATTCACCACCACGGTCCATTGGGCGCCGTTGAACTGGACTGCCCTTACACCTGTCGATGGACCCCGTGGAGGCTATTTTGTGTGTTTTGGGGTGTTCTCTTGTATTGAGGGGTGCTAGGTGGCCGCTGTTGCTTTTTTTTCCTTTGTCTTTTAGCTTTGATTTGCTTTGATGGCTTTTATCTTGTGCACTTTCTGACTTTCTTTGTGGCGCCGTTGTGTGGCAGCCTTGTGAGAGCCTATTGAGTTGCGCTCATGCCATCTGTGTGTTTTTTGTATACCCACTCTGTGGTATGGATACTGCTGGGGCCTGAATTTCCCCACCCCTGGGGATCAATAAATATTCAATCAATCAATCAATCAATCAATCTCCCCTCCAACTTCAAATTTATAATAATAATAATAATACAGACTGATAAATTATTCAAGCGACCACCTGCCAGTGTTTGCAGTGATCCAGGACTGTACAAAGAAAGAAAAGGATGCTATAACTTTTAAAATGTGTAGAATGAACTCTGGTAATTCATTTAACTCAGTGGTTCCCAAAGTGGGCGGTACGGCCCCCCTGGGGGCGGTGGAAAGCTCTGGGGGGGCGGTGAGGAAGAAAGGGGCGGTAGGGGGGCGGTAGGGGGGCGGCAGTCGATTTGTACACAACACGCACGCCGCTCTGGCCCAGTCAGATACGACAGCATAGCTACAAAAGCAAAAGCTCAGGTTTGTAATTTCAAGCTTGTAATGTTCAGAATTTTATCTTATAATAAAAACCGCATTCTGGCGGTCAACATCATCTTGAGTTCAAGTCAACATGAAATTGGGGACTCGCCAGAACGCGCCGTGTTGTGTTGTGTTGAGCTGGTTAGGGCAATGGTCCCAAACCACCGGGCCGCGGCCCGGTACCGGTCCGTGGGTCACTTGGTACCGGGCCGCCAAGCCGCACAGAATTTTTTTTTATCGACGATCAATTAATTCAGGTCAAGACGCTCGTCCCGGTCACGTGACATGTTTCCCCAGTCGAGCCCGCAAAGCTAATATGTGGCGACAGGCTAACTAACCAGGCAGTGAAGCATTCAAAACTGCTTCAACACATGGAGACCAAGCATCCTGCAATAAAAGACAAACCTTAAATCACTTCGGGTGTCATTGTCTCCGATTACGTCTAGATGGGACCGGCTCGTTTCTGAGAAACAAACTCAGTGCTCCCACTAATTCAACGTAATGGTAATGATATTATAAATGTATTATTTATTTATTTATATAAATGTATTATTTATTTATATAAATGCCGGTCCGCGAAAATATTTCTGACATGTAACCGGCCCGTGGCGCAAAAAAGGTTGGGGACCACTGCCTTAGATCACGTCCGCCACCATTTTCTGTGAATAAATGGAAGAAAATGAATACATGAGAGGGTAAACTTGCTTTTCATACCTTCAATGTTGTCATTTTTGTCTTTAAGTAGGCCTATTTATGAAATGCGATTAGGAGGGGCGCTAGGAATTCACTGGGGAGCCAAAGGGGGCGCCAGCCTGCAAAAGTTTGGGAACCACTGATTTAACTCATTCAAAAATGACCTTTTAACTGACTTTTTGACTGGTAAAAGGTATGTGGGTGATGTAAATGAAGCCTACAACACATTCATGGCCATTATATCCGAACTTTATGACAAAAATTGTCCTCTTGTACAGAAAGCAGTTAAACTAAATTCAGTGGAAAAACCATGGCTGACAAAGGGAATCTTAAGTGCTTGCAAGAAGAAAAACCTATTATACAAAGATTTATTAAAGATAAGAACAAAGGAAGCTGAATTAAAATATAAGATCTATAAAATCAAATTGATTAAAATAATGAGAATCAGTAAAAGGGACTACTATAGCAAGATACTGGAGGAAAACAAGGAGTAATACAATAACATGGAACGTGTTAAATGAGGTTATTAAAAACAGAACTGGAAAGCCAGGATATCCTCCTTACTACATAACTATGAATGAGCTTACTATGATTGCAGAGGAGTTACTATGTTGGTATTGGGCCTACTTTGGCAGAGGAAGTAGCAAAAAAAGGGAGTGCAAGTGACCTACTTAAGGATGTACCCATAGCCGAACGTATGGTTCTAATGGGAACGAATGAGAAGGAAATAATAGAAATTGTTAGAGAATTAAGGTAAAAAGTCAACCGACTGTAACGGGATAGATGTCACTTGTTAAAAGTATCATTGAATGTGTAGTGAAACCCCTTACACATATCTGCAACCAATCTCTGACAAATGGTGTTTTTCCAAGTGAAATGAGAAACTGCTAAAATTAACCCGATATATAAAGCTGGGTACAAATTATAGGCCAATATCTCTACTCCCACAATTCTCTAAAATATTAGAAAAAATATTTTATAAAAGGCTTGATGATTTTATTACAAAACAAAATATTCTGTGTGACCAACAGTATGGATTTCGGAAAAATAGGACCACCACACTAGCTTTGTTAGATTTTGTAGCTTAAATAACAACAGCTATTGAAAATAGACTATGATGTAGGCATTTTCTTGGAGCTTAAGAAAGCTTTTGATACTGTAAATTATTAAATACTGTTAACAAAACTTGAAAGATATGGGATATAAGGTATGTCACTCACTTGGTTAAACAGTTATTTATCAAACAGGACTCAATATGTGCAATTTATGGACTGTAAATCAAAACTAAAACAGGTAAAGTGTGGTGTTCCTCAGGGCTCGATATTAGACCCCTTGTTATTTATTTTGTATGTCAATGATATATGCAAGGTCTCCAGGTTACTCAAGGCTGTACTTTTTGCAGATGACACAAACCTGCTTTGCAGTGGGGAGGACCTGGATCAACTATTGGATACTGTGGGTATTGAAATGGAAAAATTACAGAGTTGGTTTGACACAGAAACTAACACTAAATTTAAGCAAAAAAAAGTATTATATTTGGAAACAGTCCGACCAACAGACAAAATTCTTACAATAAAAAATATAGAAATAGAAAGAGTAAATGAAGTAAAATTTCTTGGAGTGCTTATAGATAATAAATTAAGTTGGAAACCACGTATAATGTATATCAAATCAAACATTTCAAAATCACTAGCAGTATTATATAAATCAGTCATTATATTCCTTGTACTGCTCCTTCATACTCCCATACATTATGTACTGTGTGGCGGTGTGGGGCAATACATACAAAACAAACAGATCCAATCTTCATTCTTCAAAAAAAAGCAATAAGACTTGTAAATAATGCTGATTATAGAGAACCAACTAACCCTCTTTATTAAATTGAACTCACTGAAATAGAACGACTTAGTCGACTTTAAAACCATCCAACTCATGTACAAAATAAAAAATAAATCAATTACCAAACAGTATCCAGAGGTTGTTTGAGTGGAGGGAAAGTACCTATTATTTAAGAGGAACACGTATGTTTAAAAGAGATTTGGTGAGAACAAACTTGAAGTTACATTGTATAACAGAGATGTGGGATTATGGAATACCAGCAGTGAAAAAATAAAGAACTTTAGTACCTTACCTAAATTTAAAAAAAATGTACAAGGACAAAATATTGACGGGATACCGTAACATGCTGTGAAGTTGTTTAAGTTGCTTTTGTATTTATCTAAAGAAATAATAACAACAACAATAAATATATACACATACACAGGAATATATACATATATATATATACATATATATATATACATATATATATATACATATATATATATATATATATATATATATATATATATATATACACATAAATATATACATATAAATATATACATATAAATATATATATATAAATAAATATATAAATATATATATATATATATAAATATATATATAAATATATATATAATCTGCTGAGTGTCGCTGAGGCGCGACATTCGGGCCAGAGCGTGGAAGTCGACCTGTGAAATGGATGGGCATTATGAAAACGTAACTGTTGCCCTCTGTGATGGTAAGACCCCTTTAAAGATGACTCTTTTCAGTCATCTGGCTAGCCGAGTCACGGAGGGCAACAGTTACGTTTTCGCCCATTTCATGGCGGAGGCAATAAAATCCCAACATGCTGCTATGTCAAAAGAGCAGCAGAATATACGTGGAGGCGACCTTGACCCCGATCAAGGTTGGGGCCTTCTACACGTTCTCGCACCTTAGTGCCGTGACAAATGATTCCGGCTTGTCCTTCAATACGACCCAGTATTCAAAGATATCGGTGAGTAAAGAAAAGGCTGTAAAACGGAAAAGGAATGTCATCAGTTTAGGTTGTTTTGAATGAACGCGTAGAATACTACAAATGCCGGCTTTCCATACAATCTCGTTCAAATTTTACAACTTTACAACAAAGGCTGTTGAATTGTGACCAGCGTGTCTACAAACAACCCCCCCTGGTGGGGACAAAACGGTACAGATAATGGAAGGATTTTATGAATTAGTAATTGCATGTGATGTGACTGTGATGAATTGACCTTTAACTTTATGGAATTATTTGTGACCTTTGAGTTATATAATTGTTCTCAGTTTTCACCTGAGTAAACCTAATTGTGTTTTTATTCCCTAGGGCTACAATACAACTGTAAGCTTGGTGGCTATTGGGCTAATGAATGAGGAGGAGGAGGTCAAGTTGGTGGATGGGGAGGTGGTCGAAACCACAATTGCCTTGAGTGTATGGACCAAGACTTTTGTTGAGCCACCAAAATTACCAGAAGATGGACTCCAATTGAAACTTTTATGAATTAGTAATTGAGTAAACCCAATTTTGTTTTTATTCCCTAGGGCTACAATACAACTGTAAGCTTGGTGGCTATTGGGCTAATGATTGAGGAGGAGGAGGTCAAGTTGGTGGATGGGGAGGGGGTCGAAACCACAATTGACTTGAGTGTATGGACCAAGACTTTTGTTGAGCCACCAAAATTACCAGAAGATGGACTCCAATTGAAACTTTTATGAATTAGTAATTGCATGTGATGTGACTGATGAATTGACCTTTAACTTTATGGAATTATTTGTGACCTTTGAGTTATATAATTGTTCTCAGTTTTCACCTGAGTAAACCTAATTTTGTTTTTATTCCCTAGGGCTACAATACAACTGTAAGCTTGGTGGCTATTGGGCTAATGACTGAGGAGGAGGAGGTCAAGTTGGTGGATGGGGAGGGGGTCGAAACCACAATTGCCTTGAGTGTATGGACCAAGACTTTTGTTGAGCCACCAAAATTACCAGAAGATGGACTCCAATTGAAACTCATTTATTCGGAGGGTGAAGTGGTGGAAATTTGCAAATAAATGTTATTTTGCCAATGCTGTCCATTTGCCTACATTGTTTTCTGTCACAGTTAGGGGTTCGATGGGGTGCAGGTGTAACCCGAGCCAGTTTCCTGTAGTGGGTTTGATTCCCACATTGGGCGTCGTAAATGATTTTACGCTTTATTCTTCCCACTTATCATTTGTAACTTTTGTCATTTGCATTCAACATTCGTTACATTAAGCAATTTCCACCACTTTGCTTACGCATTCGCATTCAACAAACACATTCATTACATTAACCAAATTCAACCAACTTGAAGGAAGGAACATGATTAGCTCAGTCGGTCGGGCGCACAAGCGTTTCAGCACACGAGCCGTGTATCAAAACCCGCGTGGGTTCTTCATGACACAAATTCATGTCATTTATTTCCTTTATTTCTGACGCTTATCAATTTTTAACGCTTATTTGTAACTTTTTTGTAACATTTCATTTTTAACGCTTATCATTTGTAACTTTTTTGTAACATTTTCCCATTTATTTCACAATAATTTATTTCCCTTTTTATTCTTCCCGCTTATCATTTTTAACGCTTAGCATTTGTAACTTTTTTGTAACATGTATTCGTAACATTTCATTTTTAACGCTTATCATTTGTAACCTTTTTGTAACATGTATTTGTAACATTGTCCCATTTATTTCACAATTATTTATTTCCCTTTTTATTCGTCCCGCTTATCATTTTTAACGCTTAGCATTTGTGACTTTTGTAACATGTACTTGTAACATTTTCCCATTTATTTCACAATAATTTATTTCCCTTTTTATTCTTCCCGCTTATCATTTGTAACATTTCATTTTTAACGCTTAGCATTTGTAACTTTTTTGTAACATGTATTCGTAACATTTCATTTTTAACGCTTATAATTTGTAACTTTTTTGTAACATGTATTTGTAACATTTTCCCATTTATTTCACAATAATTTATTTCCCTTTTTATTTTTTCCGCTTATCATTTTTAACGCTCAGCAGTTGTGACTTTTTTGTAACATGTATTTGCAACATTTTCCCATTTATTTCACAATAATTTATTTCCCTTTTTATTCTTCCCGCTTGTCATTTTTAACGCTTAGCATTTGTGACTTTTTTGTAACATGTATTTGTAACATTTTCCCATTTATTTCACAATAATTTATTTCCCTTTTTATTCTTCCCGCTTATCATTTGTAACTTTTTTGTAACATGTATTTGTAACATTTTCCCATTTATTTCACAATAATTTATTTCCCTTTTTATCCTTCCCGCTTATCATTTGTAACTTTTTTTTAACATCTAATTGTAACATTTCATTTTTAACGCTTATCATTTGTAACTTTTTTGTAACATGTATTTGTAACATTTTCCCATTTATTTCACAATATTTTTTTCCCTTTTTGTATTCTTCCCGCTTATCATTTTTAACGCTTAACATTTGTAACTTAACATTAGCCTTCGCCTTCACACGCAATTTCTCCAGAAATTGCAATTCTAGTTAGTGTGAAGGTGCAGACCTTCACACTATTGTTATTCTTGTTAGTGTGACATTGTTATACTTGTCCTTTATTATTAGTGTGAAGGTCGTCACCTTCTTAAATTAAATTAAAACTAGTGTACTCACAGGGTGAAGTGGTTGACATATGTAAGTAAACATTTTATTTTGCCAATACTGTCCATTTGCCGACATTGATTTCTGCCAGAGTTTGGGGTTGGATGGGGTGCAGTTGCACTTTTCATTGGGAAGAGTTTAATTTTTTTGTTTGAAAGCATAGCTCTTCGTGCCACTTAAATATTTGACTGCATTATTTTGTCAGAAGTATCAACAATGCAATAAAGCCCAACTTTTAGGACAAATTTGCGGCAATGTGTAAAATGAATCTCTGGAAGGTCCAATTCAGAATAATGAGGTAGGTAGTATATGCTGAATGAGCGATGCAAAGGGTGAATTAGATTCTTTGAGAGGCTCTCATTGCCTGTGATAAACAATGTATATATGTAATCATTCAAGGAATTATCTATATGCATGATAAGGTCATTCAATTTACCTGAGGACATAGTTTCAATATTCCCACAGCAATATATGTATATTTTCACCAGCATAATTCACATTTTGACAGAATCCAAATGAATTCCCCACTCATATGCAAGTTTGGGTTCGGGATGTGACGTGTTTTTATGATTTATTTTTTTCTAAATTTCTATCAAGATCAATGACATCAGAAAAAACTCAAATGAAGGAACAAAACTGTCATGAAATTTTGCCAATAATGTTAAGACTAAAGGAACTTATGACATTGTAAAGGCTTCCAAAAGCAGACAAAAAGGCTGGTCAATTGGCCATTGTTAAAATGGAATGGCCTGTAACTGAGTTGCCTGTGTGAATGCGTGTGCGGCTCTTTACGGAGAAGTAAGAGCAAAGAGAAGCATTTTTATTCTAGATGAGCATAGGGAACCACTGTCTGCCATAAAAGCAATCGCTGCAGCACGTCCGCCGTTAACCTGTTATTTTTTCTACTATTGAAGATTTCCACACAATTGCTGGAAATAGGTGTCCCTAATGAGCATACGACATCTCAAGACATGAATCACAACTTCTTTACACATTTTTCTGAAATGCTTCAGGTCTTAAAATTCATTTTGGCACCATTAGGCTTGAATGCTTTATTGTGTTAAGAAAGTGTTCCCTGACACAAAGTACTACATACTGACACAAAGTACTACATACGAACACCAGCACAAACACACCCAAACAATTATGGTGACCGATTGACTCTGCAACACAATTCGCATGACACAAACAGCCAGCCTGAATGGAGAGTCCTTTCTAAATAGGAGGTTCAATTAGTGCACCTGGTGGCACATCTGAAACCAATCACTGATGAAGCCACTCCCCCCTGCACTGATGAGCTGGCTGGGTATGAGGGGCACCAATCAGGGATCACCACCAATCAGATCATACACTGCCTCAAAATATGGTCGTAACAGAGGATAGGTTTACAAAATATTGTACTGTAACAACTTTGTGTGCAACAAGCAGCAACTGCCAAAGCAGTACTACTTTGTGCAAAAAAAAAAAAGCTCTTTGGCAAACAACCCAAAACAGTAGGATACAAACAATTCTATTAAAGAATTCAAGTTTCAACATGGAAATTAAAGTGCAAACATTGTTTGCTCAATAGGTAAGAAATCTGCAGATAAAACAGCATTCAAAACACCTCAGTGGGACAGATTTGCATGATCACTGGCAGCTAGGGTCTTAAATAAGACACACTGCCCTCGTAGAACTCAAAATAACTCATAATAATCTCTTTTCAAAGCCGTTTTGTTCATCTAAAGAAATACGATGTAACACACAGATGACGAAAAACACAAGATATTATGTACACCAGCTTAACTACGGAAATTAATTAATATAGCCACAGTATTTGAACACTTAAACAGCGACATGAAGACAGAGAGCAGTTCAGTCTAACTGCATAGCATATCAACATAGGCATTCGTGTGATTACCCAATCCTCAGAGGAGGCTAGACAGGACGTTGGCTCCTCCGAGCAAATCGTCTTTGGTTTTAAAATAACTGTTGGAATAATTTAAGTAAAGCCTTGTCATTTATGAGTTTATGGCTTTCCTTTCATCTAGGTTCTTTCTCTTTAGTGACAGGGAAGTCTTTTGATCTCTGTCAGCCATATGTGTCCTTCCTGTCCTTATATTATCTGTGTGTTTTTGTTCCTGTAAGAGGTAAACACAGTTTGAAGTGGTTGCGTACAAGTTATCCCATATTTACTCAAGTCTTGTTCAAGGGTTTCGGACTAGTCACTCATTGTTATTGAGTGTTAATTTACTAAGTAGATAAAGTCTAGCCAAGGTTTAGTTGCATTGTTCCACAGGAAAAGCGGCAATTCAAGTTATCTGACCACACTCGCGGACGACTCGGCCAACAACTGGAGAACAGATGGACAAACCCTGCGCGGGTCACGGGCCGACAATGAAGTGCTAATTCACACCACACTACATTCCTTAGCTAATCAGCGTTGCTACAGACACAATCTCCCCTCCCTTTAGTGTAGCAACGCCTCTGTAACCAGGGTAACCAAAACATTAAATAGAGGAGCACGTGGAGGGAGAACTCAGAATTGATGGAGATTGTAACCGAGTTTCCTCTCTCTATCGTTCTCCTCGCGAGAAAAGACTTAATATTCTGTCTCACTTGTGGTTTGTTTGCTGTTGCTCTTCTCTTAATAGTTATTCAGTCATTGAAATAAACCTGACAGAAATTGGGGGCTCGTCCGGGATCTTGACACGCCTTGAACGGTTCCAGCGGGCTCTTCAACGCAGGTGACAATCCTCGGCCGAGGTAAACAAAAACCCTTTGACGGGACTGTCTCGATCAGTCCGGCTGGACACCGGGAGGGTTGACGAGATCTTCCAAGGAAGAGAATCAGCAGACCGTGAGTAGGAATATTAATTCTACTAAATAGAAACAGTTAAATTCCGCAGGGGCGGATGTGGAGCCCCCTAGCTTTCAAGCTAGTTAAATTCTGCAGCAGGAGGGGCGGACTCCTCTGTTATTAAAAAAACAAAACAAAAAAAACTTGAGAATTCTAGACCCTATCAAGTACAACTAGAAACAGTTAAATTCTGCAGGGGCGGATGTGGAGCCCCCTAACGTTTTATGTTAGTTAAATTCCGCAGCAGGAGGGGCAGACTCCTCTGTTCTTAAAAAAAAAAAAACGCGCGTGGTTTGCTTGTGAACGGTTTGACTGAGAGTGATCTCATTTGAGCGCTCCTCTTAAATAGTAAGCGAAAGTCCCTACCCCGACATGAACTAAAATGCAAAGATTGGAAAATAATTGAAAGGCAGGATCCCAACCGATTAAAAAAAAAGATTTCGATAAATGGGTTAAAAAATATAAATTTGAGGGACAACCAAATTATTAGGACTTAGAGGTGCCATAAACGAAACAACATAAATAAATCTTAAAGAAATTAAAGAAGGCATCTGATGATGTAGTGTTTTGGAAGAGAGAAAGAGAGAGAGAAAGAGAGAGAGAGAAAGAGAGAGGGAAAGAGAGCTCAGAAAGCACTGTATTGCAGGTAGGAAGATGATGAGACTGGGCCTAACAGTAGGCAGGCAAGAGAAAACCAAAATTTACAGAGTTAGAGAAGAAGGGAGAAGTCTAGAGAAAGTAGAGAAAACACATGCTACAAATTCAAAACTAAAGATCATAGCGGGAGGAATACATAGATCATGCCCTCCATGCGGAAAAAGTAGTAATAGACAAACAAAAACGAAAACAAATGAAAGCTTCAAAACACACTTTTCTGGTAGACCAGGATAGTGACACTTTTTACCAAAATGCAGGCAGAGGACAGAAAGGCCAGAGAGGGCGAGCAATGTCTAAAGGAGGCTTTAGAGGCCGAGGAAGAGGAGTTGTGCAACCTCCAATAAAATGCTGGAATTGCGGAGAAAACGGTCACATGGCACATGACTGCACAAATTAACAGAAACACTATGACTAGGCCAAAATCAAATCAGATCAGGTTTCCATGTAATGAAGTGGGAACCTGGCTGCCAAAATTAAGGAGAAAATTAGCTTAAATAAAAGGAGATATTTACGTTAAAAGGATAAAGTAAGATAAAGAAACATTGAAGTTAAAATTTGCTAAATAAATAGAAAAGAATTACACATAGTTTCTAAAAGTGAAATAGAGAATAAATCAGACAAGTAATACGAGCAAAAAGATGTTCTTAGTGCTTCTATGTGTTCTTATATGTTGTGCGTCATCCTTTTGTGCTGGTGTGTGTGTGCGTGTGCGCGCGGAGGATCCTCATGAATGGGTGTGTGTATGAGTGCGAGTGAGATGTGTGTTCTATGGAAGAAATCAGTAATGGAGAATGTTCTGGAGGCTGTTGAGCAATAATAGGGAAATTGAGAAGTGGACGATGATGTGTTTAAGTTTGTTGGAGAAACTAAGATGAGCAGTGTGTGGCAGTAGAGAAAATAAGACGTGTGTGGCAGACAGTGACTAGAATGGTGGCTTGATAGGACGAGAATGAGACAGCAAATGTTGTGTAGAAGACTGAAAGATGTTGAAGGTGAACATGATAGGGGAGGGCAACAGCAGAGTTGGCCTGCCCTTTGAGAAGGTGAAACTGATAAGCGTGCCTGCGCTCACGCGTTGTCGCGGGGCTGTCCGCGTGGGCCTTTGCTATGCTCGTGTGGGCGGTGGGCCGGCATCATGGTTGTTGCAGGAAATGGCCAGCCTGTGACCAATCAACATTGATGCTGCGCCCCCCCCCCCCTCGCACGAGGGGTGCTGTGGCTGCAGGCGAAGCAGGGACAGTGTGATTTTCTCAGAGAGTGATGCCTAAGGAAGATGTGACAATATTTGCATGAAGGATAAAAGGCACTGATGAGAAAACCAAAACGTCAAAACAGAGGATGACGTTTGCGCAGCGTTGTTTGTTTGTATTGTTTGTGAGCTGTGTCTCTGCTGTAAGTTTTTGTGTTGTCTGTGTGCTGTCAGTGTTATGTGTTAAAATTGGTGCACAAAAGAATTTGCTAGATTGTAGTCTGCACCGCAAAACAAAAGCAATTTTGTGAAAATAAGAAGAAAGGAAAGGCAAGCAATTTTTTGTGGGCAGGAACTGGTCCACACTGCATTAATGCCTATCCCCGATGAAACCAAATTTGAGAGATGGAAAGAACTTGCTTTCTGGAATTGGATGAAGCAAAATTATTAAATAACATTACAAAGCTAAATTTAGAAGAAATAGTCGATTGGTTGTGTCAAGACTACACAAGTTTTTACATTTGGGAATAAGAGAGTGATTGAGTTAGTTAAAGTTAAGAAACAACAACAATTGTCTATTATATTAATTTACTGGTGGTTATTTTGTTAGTTTTTATCTTTATCTTGATTGGTTTGACACCTGGGGGGAGGAAAGATTAGGATGTGGAACACGGGTTGAGACAACCAGTTACACACGCAAAGCATGTGTGCACTGGGACACTGAGAAGCATTTTGAAAGGTGTGTCAAAATTAAATGAAGATGAAATCATATGTAGTAATACAACGCTTTACTACATATGGATTCTCTAAATCGTACAATTGAGTAAAATAAAACATACTTTTTGACTTTTGTTCAAATTACTAAGATTCTTGTGATAAACGATGAGAAACTGATTGAAAAGAAACTACAAGAAACTACAACTAAGCTAGTTGTGGAAGCAGTCCAATTGCCACGACAAATAGCTATGTGCACGTGTGCAGGGCACGCACGAGACTGATAAGGTGTCAAGAGGTAACAAGCTTGCGGACGGAACCGCATAGCTGCAGTGCAAAAGACGCTTCAAATTTTATACACACAAGAAGCGGATTGAATTACTGAAACATTTTTAAAGGTGTGCAGCGACAAAGTCCATAGATTGAAATTCAATCGTGGACAAAGAGAGGGGCAAGAGTAGAGAATGGCATCTATAAATGACCAGAAGACTGACCTATCCTCCAAAAAACCTATACAAGCGGGCAGCAATATTGAGCCATGGTTGTGTGTCGCATGGCTCAAGAGGAGGGATAATGGGGCAGTTCAGTCAGCTTTATACATCATGTGAATTTGATTCATATTCAAAACAGTTAAACAGTTATAAAAAAAAAATTTTTGAAGAGCTTGTTTAACATGTGCTTAACGCAATCCACAGGGTTATAATGCCTGGTCATAATAGATGCATTGTCAAAATTGATTGAATTGGCTTCAAAATAAACACTGAATGCCTTAACAGTGGCAAAAACGTTATGTAAAGAAATAATAGTTTGTCAACAACTGCTGTAGATGTTAAAGAATGGAATCAATATCTCGAAAATGAATGTGGATAGTTTGTTTACTGATTGTGAAATGTGCGACAGAGTGTTCTATATAATATCCGTTGAATGGAAGAAAAAGAAAAGAAACCATTGCTTTTAGAGAATGTAGTCAACCAAAATTGTATATGTACCGACGTGCCAAGATCTGGGAAAAAGCTGGAAAAAACAAAAACATAATGTCTTTAAATTTGAGAGGCGACGATGATCTGACTGAAATTGATGCAATTAGAGTCCCCAGAGGAGTTCCTGATTAATAAGAATTAATTGACCAAATTGAAGCGGGATGGGAGTCCTCCATTTGCTACTGGTGGACGATGAACAAGAACGTTGACAGGATAAATTACATCCATTGCAACATGCAGAAATTGGGTAAACGGACACAAGCGGGACTTGAGGCAGTGCACGAACAGCTAGCCATGCCTTCCCTAATGTCAATCCAGAACCGCAATGCTCTTGTTATGTTGTTGTCTGGGAAAGGAAGGATCTGCGCAATGTTCAGGGAACAATGCTGCACCTTCATCCAGAATGACACCGCCCCTGATGGGAGCCTGACGAAGATGATTGCAAACTTGCAATCCCTCAACACGAGGATGAAAGAGCACAACAAGTGGATGACTGCTTTTGGGAAGTATAAAGCCCTTGTGTCCTCAATTACTGCTATACTCACCTTGTGTGGATGTTGTTGTATTCCATGTCTCCGTGCTCTGTTTAATCGGCTTATCACTACAGCAATCTCGCCCATGGACGACGAGGTGGCCCGGGTATGCCTAATGTCTGAACGGCAGCATGTTGATGATAACGGTGATGATGATGCAGTTTTTGCACTTGAGTTTACAGACTTCTTCCCAGATCTGTGTGTTTCCGAATGATAGTATGGCAACATTTGTCCTTTTTTGGTGTAAACTTATTTGTGCTCATACTTGTGATCCGACAACCGAAAATCGAGAGAAGTGGTTGTTTTTGGTGATGTAAATATTGAGCAAATATGTGATAAACAGGAGGGAAATGTTGGAATAATTTAAGTAAAGCCTTGTCATTTATGAGTTTATGGCTTTCCTTTCATCTAGGTTCTTTCTCTTTAGTGACAGGGAAGTCTTTTGATCTCTGTCAGCCATATGTGTCCTTCCTGTCCTTATGTTATCTGTGTGTTTTTGTTCCTGTAAGAGGTAAACACAGTTTGAAGTGGTTGCGTACAAGTTATCCCATATTTACTCAAGTCTTGTTCAAGGGTTTCGGACAAGTCACTCATTGTTATTGAGTGTTAATTTACTAAGTAGATAAAGTCTAGCCAAGGTTTAGTTGCATTGTTCCACAGGAAAAGCGGCAATTCAAGTTATCTGATCACACTCGCGGACGACTCGGCCAACAACTGGAGAACAGATGGACAAACCCTGCGCGGGTCACGGGCCGACAATGAAGTGCTAATTCACACCACACTACATTCCTTAGCTAATCAGCGTTGCTACAGACACAATCTCCCCTCCCTTTAGTGTAGCAACGCCTCTGTAACCAGGGCAACCAAAACATTAAATAGAGGAGCACGTGGAGGGAGAACTCAGAATTGATGGAGATTGTAACCGAGTTTCCTCTCTCTATCGTTCTCCTCGCGAGAAAAGACTTAATATTCTGTCTCACTTGTGGTTTGTTTGCTGTTGCTCTTCTCTTAATAGTTATTCAGTCATTGAAATAAACCTGACAATAACTATAAAAATTTAGCGATGTTGGTTAAAAATTAAACAAAACTATTGAAATTAAAAGGAAAATGACTATAAGAAGAACAATTGAATTTGTTTTTTCCCTTTTCATGATGCCAGGGGAGGCATAGCCTCCCTTGCCACCTCTGACCGCACGTCCCTGGTCCACACATCTTAAAAGACACGATTTTCAAATATCCCAATTTTCAACCCATGTTCTATAACTTTAAATTAAACATAAAGGGAACAATACCCCTTAAAACCTGAGCAGAAAGCAGTGAAATTTAGCTAAATGACTTCAAATCGGGTAGCACATTGGTCAACTGGTTAGCACATCCGCCTCACAGTGCAGAGCTTGCAGATTCAATTCCGGCTCTGGCATTCACATTTCTTTAAGATAGTGTTCTCCTCGCGAGAAAAGACTTAATATTCTGTCTCACTTGTGGTTTGTTTGCTGTTGCTCTTCTCTTAATAGTTATTCAGTCATTGAAATAAACCTGACAATAACTATAAAAATTTAGCGATGTTGGTTAAAAATTAAACAAAACTATTGAAATTAAAAGGAAAATGACTATAAGAAGAACAATTGAATTTGTTTTTTCCCTTTTCATGATGCCAGGAGGAGATAAGTGTTGGATTTTTGGTCCACAATTTGGGAAGCGGGCCATCCGCGCCTCACGGCAAAAGCCATAGCCAATCACCTGTTATCCAATTTACTCACTGTGTGCTCGTTTTATTTCTTCAGTTTTAGGAAAAGGCTAAGACACCGAAACAAAATTTAGACTGACACAGGTTGGTTGAGTTCAATCACAATTCTTGTTAAGAAAGCTCTGTTTTCAGGAAAGTACAATACAGCGCTGGACCTTTCGTGCGACCATGCTCAAGAGCAGAAAGTCTCCATTAAGAAAAGGCAACGTTCAAGGTTTTTTCTTTGCTCAGCTTATATTCAGTCACATATGCCAGTGTGGGCCGAGTTTGATGGGTGATGAGTCAGGGGTGTGGCAAGTTCGCAGGAGAGTTTGACTCCATGGGAGTAGGTGCTGATTTGGTGAGAGCTGGTCCCGTGGGGTTGGGTGCTGATTATGGGCGATTCGATGTGTATGGGGGCCTTTCCGTCTTTCAGCCTTGACGATCATCTTTGGCCGGGTTCTTGGCTGTCTCCCTCTGGCACCTCTACCGTTTTTTATCTCCAAGTGTCCTTCCTGTAAACCATTCCTGCACATACATCCACTTCGCCCACTGTCGTACACCGCCCATTCATCATTCTATCAATTTTGTCATTTTGTACGTAATTACGTGAGCTTTTGGCTGTGAGATAATCAATTTACTAATGTTCCCTGACTATGTTTGTTTGTTCTTTTGATACAAAAGAGTATTCTTTTGATACTCCATGTACTTGCTTACATCATCATATTCTTAGTTTAATCATATCTTTTCTTTGTTAGGCAAAATATTTCCCTCTGTCCAGAGCGTTCAGTAGTAATCGAAAACTGGCATTAGTCAAAACATAAGATATAATCAAGTACTGAACATTTTTAGACGACTTTGGCAGTGTCCGTGATTTAGAAAATCATCAGGCATGCATATATACATTTCCTTAAGGGTCATTTAAGCTATTCAGGCAATATATCAAAAAACATTTGTTATTTCAAAGTGCTCAGAAATACATGTCAAAGTCAGCTTTATTGTCAATCTCTTCACATGTCAAGACACACAAAGAAACCGAAATTACGTTTTCTCTATCCCACGGTGCCGAGACATATTACACGATAGACATACAAGTAAACGACACAATATAAAAACAAGAAGGCACAAACAATAAATAATAAGAATGATGAATAAATAATAAATAAAAAGATAACACAATAAATAAGAGGAGCAAGACGGACCCAGTGTGCATACAGCAGACAGTAAGCGTAGCGCCAAAGTACAGGACGCTACGCAGAAAGGGGAAGCGACTTCAGGATCCTAACAGCCTGGAGTATGAAGCTGTTGTTGAGTCTGGTGGTGCGGGAGCGCAGGCTCCTATACCTCTTCCCAGAGGGCAGAAGCTCAAACAAACTCACATCACTCACAATCGTGGTCGCCTTGCGGGTGAGATGGGAGATGTAAATGTCTTTCAAGGAGGGGAGTGAAGCACCAATAATCTTACCAGCCGTGTTCACTATGCGCAGATCATAAAGTTATAAAAACCTTTGTCATTACCCCCTATAAAAAATGTCTAGTTATGTCTTCTTTATTGATTTGGTGTGTAGGTATAATTACATGCGTAAAATGTTTCTTTTATTGATTTAATATGTGAATATACTTGTCTGCTTATGTACTTTATTCAATGAGGTTTGGGGGTCATGAATGGAGCGTCCACGTCGCGGCCCCGGGAGTATTGACGAGATCAACTAGATCGACTAGATACTGCTAATCGTTTCACCACTACAAGCAAAAGTTACAAGCTACAACGCAGCTACAAGCTACGCTACAAGCTACGCCGAAAACTGCAAGCTACAAGCCACAAAGCTACAGAAATGAAAACCTGCCTGGAGTTAGACACAAAGGTCGACCTTGGAAACGAGGAACCTCCTCACGACCAGCATTGACTGTCCTATCTGTGAACATCGAAGGGTTCTCCTCTGCAAAACGAACACTCTTAGCCAATCTATGCAGCAGACAACACTGTGACGTGCTCTGCTTGCAAGAGACGCACAGAGGGAGTGAAAATAATCACCCCAACATACCAGGAATGGTCCTGGCCATTGAACGACCTCACAGGCAGTACGGCAGTGCCATATTTGTAAAAACAGGTTTAGCTATAGAAGACACAGACATGTCAGATGACCATGATATCGAAGTCCTATCTGTCAAGCTAAGCAGTGCTGTAGTAACATCTTGTCATGCTGTCGTGTTTTGTGGGTCGCCCAGCCTGAGCTCTGTGTTTTTGTTTAGTTAGGTTTTTTGCCATAGTATTTCCTTCATTTTGAGGCGCCTTTTTGTTTGCTGTCTCCAGCCTTTTTCCGTCGTTTTGAGGCGCTTTTGGTTTTTGCCTTTTGTCCCTCATCTTGAGGCGCTTTTGTTTTTTGTGCTGTCTTCCGCTTGAGAGGATAGAACACCTTTTGTTGGACCTCTGCATTCGAGTCCTCTCCCTGCTCCAAGCCTGACACATCTGTCTATAAACCACCACCTGTAGACTTCATATTCCCCCAGCCAATCCCCAAAATACACAATAAACCACAGATCATTATTGGTGATTTCAACAGCCACAGTATCCAGTGTGGCTACCCTGAAATGAACAAGGATGGAGAAGCGGTTGAGGAATGGATAGAGGCCAACAAACTAAGTCTTATCCATGACCCCAAGCTACCACACTCGTTCCTTAGTGCTCGCTGGAAACGGGGCTATAATCCAGATCTCACCATGATCACAAATAACATCGCTGGACTGTGTAAAAAGACTGTGCTGGACCCTATTCCATCAAGCCAACACCGTCCCATCGCGGCTGTAGTCCCAACCATCGTGCCCTTCAAAAGGCGCTACAACTACAAGAAAGCAGACTGGGAAGGATTCACCAATGAGCTGGAAGAGAAGATCAAGAATATAATACCGGTTAGCACAAATTATGACCATTTTGCTAACCTGGTGCTGACAACTGCTCGGAAACTTATCCCCCGTGGCTGTAGAGTTGAATACGTCTCTCAAAGGACTGTGCAGGACTCTATGACAATTATATCAGCGTGTTTGAATTAGGTCCCCTCTCAGAGGAGACAACTGCCCAAGGTGAGAAGGTGATGAAAAGCAATGCCCAAGAGTGAAGCAAGACTTGGAATGCTCTTATTGAGTTCACAGACATGTCAAAAAACAGCAAGAAAGCATGGACACTTATTCAGAAGCTACGGGGTGACACTAAAGCAGCTCCTCAGCGCCCAAAAGTCACTGCCAACCAAGTTGCCAACCAATTGCTTGAAAATGGAAAGAGTGCGAAAAAGATCAAACTGAACCACAAGAAATACATCGAGGACCCTGCATTTGCAAGACAGCTCACAGTGGAAGAGCTAGAAGGGGGAATCACTACCCTCAAACCAGGAAAAGCCATTGGACTGGATAACATCGCAACCGAACAGATCAAGCATTTCGGTTGCAAGGCCAAGACATGGCTTCTACAACTCTACAATGAGTGCCTGACAACACACAAGCTCCCTAACATCTGGAAGAAGGCCCACACTATAGCACTGCTGAAACCTGGGAAAGACCCATCCATCCGCTCCCAAGAACTTTAGAGCAATCTCACTTCTGAGTCACACCTACAAGCTCTCCGAACGTCTAATCCTCAACAGAATTGGCTCCTTTGTTGACAAACACCTCATCCCTGAACAAGCATGTTTCCGCCCTGGCAAGTTGACAACTAGCCAAGTACTCAACCTCACCCAGTACATCGAAGATGGTTATGAGGAAAGGATGGTAACTGGTGTGGTGTTTTTTGACCTCTCAGCTGCCTATGATACAGTCAACCACAGACGTCTCCTCAGCAAGATCCTGGAGACCACAAGAGACATCCGTCTGACAGAGCTGATTGAAAGCATGCTTGAAAACAGGCGTTTTTTTGTTGAACTTGGAGGAAAGAAAAGCAGGTGGCGAAGACTCAAGAATGGCATCCCACAGGGAAATGTGCTTGCACCACTTCTCTTCAACATCTACATCAACTACCAACCAAAAAGTCTAGACACATGTCACTTTATATATGCAGACAATCTTGGCATAGGTGCACAAGCCACTGATTTCAAAATCGTGGAAGACAGACTCTCCAATGCTCTGACAGCGCTAACACCCTACTATGAAGAAAACCACTTACGTGCAAACCCATCTAAGACAAGGATGTGTGCCTTCCACCTGCGAAATCGTGAAGCTAAGCGCCAACTGAAGGTCAGCTGGTCAAGAACCCCCGTTGAACACTGTGAGCACCCAGTCTACCTAGGGGTAACCCTGGATAGATGCTTCTCCTTTAAGACCCACATTGAGAAGACTACCGTTTTTTTCCATGTATAATGCGCCCCCATGTATAATACGCACCCTAAAAATGGCATGTTGATGCTGGAAAAAAGCCTGTACCCATGTATAATACGCACCCAATTTTTTTTATTTTTTTTTTAAGTCCCAATGATCGTCACACACGCATCTGGGTGTGGTGAAATTTGTCCTCTGCATTTGACCCATCCCTGTGTGATTTTGATCCATCCCCTGGGGGAGAGGGGAGCAGTGAGTAGCAGCGGCGCCGCGCTCGGAAATCATTTGGTGATCTAACCCCCCAATTCCAATCCTTAATGCTGAGTGCCAAGCAGGGAGGCAATGGGTCCCATTTTTATAGTCTTTGGTATGGTCTTAACTAGGCTGGATGTATTTTTTTTGTTGGCGTTGATTTCTCCGACTGCCCGTAAAGGCACCACCGCGATCAGTTTAAAATGAAAAGAGAGGAAAGTGACGTGCGGACATGTGAAAAAGACGGCTCTGTATGGGAGAGAAGTTGAAGAGGAATAAAAACACCCTTAGAAACCAAAAACTTGCCCCTCGTCGTGACTCGGAGCCGCAACAAATGTTTCGGATTTGTGTAGGGTACATCGTGACAAAAAACGAGCAGGTGATCGAGCAAGCGTCTGATACGAGAGCATTGCGTTCGTATGGAGCGTGTTTGAAGTGAACAGCAGAGACGAAAGGAACAAGGCAAAGTGTTGTGAGACAAAATATTACCTGTAATACGCATTTTGTTATTTGCTGATTGTATTAAATAGTTGACGTGTCTTGCCCATCCGTTCTGCGCATCGGATCCATAGTGCGCATGCGCAGTGATACTGCCTCCGTCCAGTTTTTAAATGGAAATTAAAAACCAAACAATATTTGACAATAACACAGGTTTCTGTTCCTGTCTTTGGTAATGTTGTAGTGGGTTGACATAATTCACCCGGAACCTAAGTTCACGTTGCCGAGTTCCGGTGGGATGTTTTACACGTGTGGGAGTTTCCGTTTTGAGTAGTGTGTGTTAGGATCTCGAAGGGAAAAGAGTCGGCCCGTGGTTGAGAGAAGCAAGTTATAAATGTCATTAAAACAACTGCCGTTGGCACCGTCATTTATCACTCCGCCTCCGACTCCAGTCCTTGCACACCACACTGGTGACCCTGACATCAGTCCCGCTGAGGATTCCGGGACTGAACAGAATACCGAGCGAGACAGCATGGCGCATTCCGCCGTCCTTAGGCTGCCTGAGTTTTGGGAGACTTCTGCAGCAACGTGGTTCGCACAGGCGGAGGCTCAGTTCGCCCTCCGGGGAATTACGGATGACGCCACATGCTACTACCACGTTGTCTCGGCACTCGGAAGCTCCACCGCTGCCAGAGCCGTAAGTTTCATCACTTCCCCTCCGGCCCAGGATAAATATGCAGGGCTCAAGGCTTATCTCCTCAGGATTTTTGAACTGTCGCGATCCGAACGAGCCCGGCGCCTGCTTGCTATTCAGGGCATGGGGGACAGCAAACCCTCTGAACACATGGAGATGATGTTAAACCTGCTGGGTGGGGAAGAGCCGAATTTTCTTTTCATTGAACTGTTTCTGCGACATATGCCGCCGCACGTCCAAACGGCCCTCGCAAATACGACTATTACGGAGCCGCGTGCTCTGGCGGAGGAAGCGGACCGTTTCTACTTGGCCACCCAGCGTTTCGCCCCTGGTGTGCTGGCCCCAACACGCAGCTACACGTCCCCAAGCGCTGGCGTTTCCCCTGGCAGAGGACACGCTGCAACTGACGGCCGCGCCAGCACAGGTTTGTGCTACTTCCATGCACGTTTTGGCGCCAAGGCTAAAAGGTGCCGCTCCCCTTGCAACTTCAACACGACGGGAAACGCCAAAGCCTGCGCTCAGTAGTGGCCGTGACCGCAGGCAAAAAGAACCGGCTGCTGTTCATTGAGGACTCCCTCTCTGGTCGCAGATTCCTCTGTGACACCGGTGCCCAGAGGAGCGTCCTGCCGGCTACGGTGGACGACGCCGCTGGAGGGTTGCACGGCCCGCCCTTAACATCCGCTAACGACACCCCCATCAGGACGTATGGCACAAAGACTGTGGACGTATGTTTCGGGGGTCAGCGTTTCACATGGGACTTTGTCACTGCCGACATCTCCTTCCCCCTGCTCGGCGCAGATTTTTTGTGCGCCCACGGACTGCTCGTGGATGTTAAGAACGGCCGCCTGGTGGACGCGTTAACCTTCTCCTCTTTCGCATGTGTCCGCGATGAGGGGAATTATGTGAGTCTCTCTAGTTCGCTCTCCGAGGGCGACGTGTACCAGAAACTCCTCGGAGAGTTCCCCAGCCTTACACAGCCCACTTTTGCCGCCACCACAGCTAAACATGGGGTCGAGCACCACATCGAGACCAAAGGCCCCCCCATCTACGCTAGGGCCCGACGGCTCAACCCGGAGAGACTGACGATTGCTCGGGCCGAGTTCGCCAACATGGAACGCCTTGGCATTATTCGCCGCTCTGACAGCCCGTGGGCCTCCCCGCTCCACATGGTGCCTAAGCCAGACGGTGGTTGGCGCCCGTGTGGCGACTACCGCCGCCTCAATGATGCCACCACGCCCGACCGCTACCCGGTCCCCCCTGTTCAGGACTTTTCGGTACATCTAGCAGGGAAGCACCTGTTCTCCAAGGTGGACCTGGTGCGGGGTTATCACCAAGTCCCAGTGCACCCTGCTGACATCCCTAAAACGGCAGTGGTGACTCCTTTCGGGCTTTTCGAGTTTCTTAGGATGCCCTTCGGCCTGAAAAATGCGGCCCAGTCCTTCCAGCGGTTGATGGACTCTGCGCTTAGGGACATGCCTTTCATCTTCGTCTACTTGGACGATGTCCTCGTCGCCAGCTCCTCGGAGGAGGAGCATGCGGCACACCTGCGGGCCCTTTTCACAAGGCTCGACCAGCATGGCCTGATCATTAACCCGGCGAAGTGCGTCTTCGGAGTGCCGTCGATCCAGTTTCTTGGGCATCTCATCGGCAGTAATGGGGCCACCCCCCTCCCGACAAAGGTGGAAGCAGTCTCCGCTTTTCCCCGCCCACGTTCGGCCCGGGGGCTCCGGGAGTTCCTTGGGATGGTTACATTCTACCACCGATTCATACGCCGGGCGGCCCACATTATGCACCCACTGTATGAGGCCCTTAAGGGTAAAACCCCCAACCAGGACATCGACTGGACCCCCGAGGGGATCAAGGCTTTCGAGGATACTAAGGCTGCGCTGTGCCAGGCCACCATGTTGGTCCACCCGTCGCCTGGAGCCCCGGTCGCCCTCACGACCGACGCATCTGACTACGCAGTTGGTGCTGTATTTGAGCAGTGGGTTGGTGGCGCCTGGCAACCGCTCGCCTTTTTCAGCCGCCAGCTGGTTCCTAGGGAGCGCAAATACAGCACATTCGACAGGGAGCTACTCGGCGTCTGGTTGGCGATCCGCCATTTCCGCTCCATCCTGGAAGGCCGTGAGTTTACGGTTTTCGTCGACCACAAACCCCTCACGTTCTCTATGTCCAAGGTGGCTGAGCCGTGGTCCACCCGCCAGCAGCGTCAGCTGTCTTTTATCTCCGAGTACACCACAGATATCCGACACATCGCCGGCAAGTCCAACGTGGTCGCCGATTGCCTCTCTAGAGCGGTCATCCACACGGTTCAGCTGGGGCTCGACTACTCAAGTATGAGTGCTGACCAAGCCTCAGATCCTGGGATCCAGTCGCTCAGAGACTCGGACACTGGACTGCGTCTGGAGGAGGTCGCGGTTGGCGACTCAGGTGTCAGGCTGTGGTGCGACCTCTCCACCGGCCAACCTAGACCACTTGTCCCTGCCGGCTGGCAGCGGGCTGTCTTTGAGGCGATACACGGCCTGTCCCATCCTGGCAGAAAAGCGTCCGTGAGGCTGGTGGCTCGGAAGTTCGTCTGGAAAGGGCTGAAGAGGGACGTGCGGGCCTGGGTCGACTCGTGTGTGGCTTGTCAGCGTGCGAAGGTGCACCGCCATACCAAGGCCCCGTTGGAGCCGTTCACTGTCCCCGAAAGGAGGTTCGACCACGTCAACATCGACCTTGTGGGCCCGCTCCCCCCTTCCCATGGTTTCACCTACCTCCTCACCATGGTGGACAGGACGACCCGTTGGCCTGAAGCCGTCCCCCTCTCCTCAACCTCGGCTGCTGACGTGGCCCGGGCGTTTATTGGCACATGGGTCGCGCACTTTGGAACACCTTCAGACCTCTCCTCGGACCGGGGTGCACAGTTTACTTCCGAGATCTGGAATGTGGTTGCTGGAGGCTTGGGCGTCAAGCTGCACCGCACCACCCCTTATCACCCCCAGGCTAACGGGCTGTGCGAGCGGTTCCACCGCTCCATGAAGGCTGCTCTACGCGCCAGTCTGGTGGATGGCAACTGGGTGGACAGACTTCCCTGGGTCATGCTGGGCCTCAGGACGGCCCCTAAGGAGGACTTGCAGTCCTCGTCTGCTGAGCTCGTCTACGGCCAGGTACTACGAGTTCCTGGGGACTTCATTCCAGACGCCACAACGCCTTGGTCGGCGGCCGGGCAGCGGTCCTCCCTGCTGGAAGTTGCCGGGACGTTCGCACCTGTCCCCACGTCACGGCACTGCACCCCTGTTTCCCGGGTGCCCACCGACCTACGCTCGGCGGGTTTTGTGTTCATCCGCCACGACGCCCACCGCGGGCCGTTGCGTCCGCCTTACGACGGGCCTTTTAAGGTCTTGCAGCACGGGAGTAAGAGCATGGTCGTGGACATCGGCGGTAGGCCTGAGACTATCTCGGTTGATAGGATTAAGCCTGCCCACGTGGATGTTTCCCGGACATTGGAATTGGCGCAGGCCCCACGCCGCGGACGCCCCCCAGCGCCTCGCCCCTCCGACCTGACCGAGCTCCCGCCTGCCCGACCGACAACGCGACCGTCCAGCCCAGCGGTCTTTCCGGTGGCGCCCCCTACCCTTGACCCCCTGCCAGCCCCTGCCACCTACACCCGCTGTGGTCGGGCTGTCGTTCCTTTCCGGCGCGGGGATTTTGACTATGGGTGAATTCTGGGGGGGCATGTGTAGTGGGTTGACATAATTCACCCGGAACCTAAGTTCACGTTGCCGAGTTCCGGTGGGATGTTTTACACGTGTGGGAGTTTCCGTTTTGAGTAGTGTGTGTTAGGATCTCGAAGGGAAAAGAGTCGGCCCGTGGTTGAGAGAAGCAAGTTATAAATGTCATTAAAACAACTGCCGTTGGCACCGTCATTTATCACTCCGCCTCCGACTCCAGTCCTTGCACACCACAATGTCACCCTCTCTTTTTGTTCCACATCTTTGTCGGTCAGTCCTGTTGTTGGTTTTGTTAGAGAGTTATGTTAGTTTACCAAGTCTGTGTTTTGAGTTCCTCCAATGAACCCTGGTCCAAGATGCACTTAGTCGCCCTGCTCCTTTCCACACTCCATCCGTGACAAGATTTCCTTCAAAAATTGTTGTACCATGATTTTCTTTAAAATAAAAAAATATATATATTTTTATGTATAATGCGCACCCCAGATTTTAGGACAATAAATTAGTTACCGTATTTTCCGCCCTATAGGCGCACCTAAAAACCTAAATTTTTATCAAAAGTCAACAGTGCGCCTTATAGGCCGGTGCGCCTTATATAAGGATCAATACAGTAAGCAGCCGCTGGCCGATTTCATTTTCCCCCGTAGAAGAAGAAGCGCGCGGTAGAAGAAGAAGCGCGCGGTAGAAGAAGAAGCGCGCGGTAGAAGAAGAAGCGCGCGGTAGAAGAAGAAGCGCGCGGTAGATTCAAATTCCATTTGTTTACGTGCAGACCCCAAAATGGCTCCTACTAAGAGACACGCCTACGACGCAGAATTCAAACTCAAGGCGATCAGTCACGCAGTAGAACATGGGAATAGAGTAGCAGCCAGGGAATTTAACATTAATGAATCAATGGTGCGGAAGTGGAGGAAGCAAGAAGACGACCTGCGCCAAGTAAAGAAAACTAAACTGAGTTTCCGAGGGTGCAAGGCGAGATGGCTAACGTTGGAGGACAAACTCGAACAGTGGGTTGTTGAACAGAGAGCAGCAAGTAGAAGTGTCAGTACAATCACTATTCGAATGAAGGCAACAGCGCTAGCAAGCGAACTTAACATTAACAATTTTAAAGGCGGTCCTTCTTGGTGCTTTCGTTTCATGAAAAGACGTAATCTCTCCATCCGCGCACGGACTACTGTTTCACAGCAACTGCCGAAAGACTACCAAGAAAAGCTGGCCACTTTCCGCGCATATTGCAAAAACAACATTACTGAAAAAAACATCCGGCCAGAGCACATAACCAACATGGACGAGGTTCCACTCACCTTCGATATTCCTGTGAACCGCACTGTGGATAAAACGGGAGCACGCACGGTAAACGTTCGCACCACAGGGAATGAGAAGTCCTCCTTCACTGTGGTTCTCGCTTGCCAGGCTAATGGCCATAAACTTCCACCCATGGTCATTTTCAAGAGGAAGACCTTGCCAAAAGAAAACTTTCCAGCCGGCGTCGTCATCAAAGCTAACTCGAAGGGATGGATGGATGAAGAAAAGATGAGCAAATGGTTAAAAGAAATTTACGTGAAGAGGCCGGGTGGCTTTTTTCACACAGCTCCGTCCCTATTGGTCTACGACTCCATGCGCTCCCACGTCACAGTTGGTGTCAAAAAACAAGTGAAGCACACCAATTCGATAGTCGCCGTCATTCCGGGTGGATTGACAAAAGAACTCCAGCCGCTAGATATTGGTGTCAACAGGGCATTCAAAGCTAGACTGCGAACTGCGTGGGAACAGTGGATGACAGAAGGCGAACACACGTTCACCAAGACAGGGAGACAGCGCCGGACGACATACGCCAATATCTGCCAGTGGATTGTAAATGCCTGGGCTGATATATCAGTCTCAACTGTGGTCCGAGCTTTCAGGAAGTCAGGAATATTCACTGAACTGCTAGACAACAGCAGCGACAGTGACTCGATTAGTGACGACGCCGACGAGACGGAGCAGGGCATATTGGATCCCGTAATCGCCCCACTGTTTCATTCGGACACCGAAGATGAAGAATTCGAGGGATTCACGGATGTGGAATAACTTTATAAAGTGAGCTTTACACGTTTATTTTGCGTGCTGTGTTGTGTGACGTTTGACGTTAACGTTTGAACAACGTTGAGTTATTTATATATTGTTATTGCGTTGCACTATTTCGAGTGTTACTATATTGTCATAGCGCTAACGTTTGATTTACCTTAACAATTTGAGGGATTCCTGGATGAGGAATAACTTTATAAAGTGAGTTTTACACGTTTATTTTGTGTGCTGTGTTGTGTGACGTTTGACGTTAACGTTTGAACAACGTTGTTATTTATATATTGTTATTGCTTTGCACTATTTCGTGTTACTATATTGTAATAGCGCTAAGGTTTGATTCACCTTAACAGTATCAGACTGTTTCTTACGTGTTTATTAAATCCAAGAAAAGTTCCCCTCCATTATGTGATATAAATGTTGCACTACATGTTATACCCTGCTGTTGTTAGTCTATAAATAAAGTTTAACTGACCTATCTGCCTGTTTTGTTGACATTCCCTGTAGCGTAGCTCCTTCTAATGAATGCATAACGTAACCCCAGCCTCTACTGTAGCCTCTATTTTATGCGCCTTATAGGCCGGTGCGCCTTATATATGGAAGAAGTTTTAAAATCAGCCATTCATTGAAGGTGCGCCTTATACCCCGGTGCGCCGTATAGGGCGGAAAATACGGTAAATTTTGCGCATTATACATGGAAAAAAACGGTAAGTGCAAAGTAGCTGCGAGGAACAACATTGTCCGCAAGCTCACTGGCACAACATAATAATAATAATAATAATTCATTAGATTTGTATAGCGCTTTTCAAGAACCCAAAGACGCTTACAGGGAACAATGCAAAGACATACATGAGGGGGGGGGGGGGGGCGGAGGAAACAATCGGATAAACTTAAGAGGAGGAAACCAGTTATGGGTAGGGGAGGTCATAAGCTTGGGAGAAGAGGTACGTTTTTAGACGGGACTTAAATATGCCACTGCTCGCCACTGGCGGAGTTCGTGATCATTAAGTGCCGTCCTTTTTACCTGCCAAGGGAATTTACCGCGATTCTGCTAGTCGCGGTTTACATCCCGCCTTCCAACATCGAAGGCGACAGGGTCGCGGCTCTTAGTGAACTGTACCAGGCTGTCAGTGAACAAGAGACAGCGCACCCTGACGGTTTCACCATCTTCGCTGGGGATTTTAATCATGCTAACCTGAAGTCTGTTTTTCCGAGGCTTCACCAGCATGTTAATTTTCCTACGCGTGGCGACAGCTTCCTGGACCGGGTCTACTCTTCGCATAAAGGAGCTTTCAAAGCCGCCCCCCTCCCCCATCTTGGACTTTCTGACCATATCACTGTTATGCTTTTGCCGGCATACAGACAAATGGTGAGAGCGTCCAGGCCGGTTCGCAAGCAGGTACGGGTGTGGCCTGAGGGTGCCTCTGATGCACTGCGTGACTGCTTTGGCTGTACTGACTGGAACATGTTTAGGAGGGCTGCCACTTGCGACGATCGGACAGACATTGAGGAGTATACTGACTCTGTTTCCTCCTACATCAGGAAGTGTATTGATGATGTGACTCTCTCAAAATCCATCGTCACTCGGGCTAATCGGAAGCCATGGCTGACAGGGGCTGTCTTCAGGCTGCTGAGGGCCAGGGACAAAGCCTTTAGAGCAGGGGATGAGGCTGGCTTGAGGACTGCGAGGGCCGACCTGTCCCGGGGCATCAAAGAAGCAAAGAGGGCGTTCTCGTGCAAAATTACCGCCCACTTCAAGGACAGCAGGGACGCACGGAGCCTTTGGCAGGGCATTCAGACCATCACGGATTACAAGCCCGCGCCGCAGAGCTGTGAAGGCGACGTCCGTCTGCTCAATGACCTCAACCGCTTCTTTGCTCGCTTCGACGCTCAGAACAGCACTTGCCCGCTGAAGGCCACTCCCCCTTCACACGAGCTGCCCCTGTGCCTCTCCGCCGACAGCGTGAGGAGGGCGCTTGCCGCCATCAACATCCGTAAGGCGGCGGGCCCTGACAACATCCCGGGTCGGGCGCTGAAGGACTGCGCTGGTGAGCTGACGGTTGTCTTCACGGACATCTTTAACACTTCCCTGCAGCAGGCCATCGTCCCGTCGTGTTTCAAAGCTGCCACCATCGTACCTGTGCCGAAGAAACCCGCTCCGTCCTGCTTCAATGACTACCACCCCGTGGCACTTACGCCCATCATCATGAAGTGCTTTGAGCGGCTTGTCATGGAGCACATCCGATCCGTTCTCCCGCCCACCATTGACCCCTTCCAGTTTGCGTACCGAGCCAAGCGGTCTTCGGAGGATGCCATCTGCTCTGCCCTCCACTCGGCCCTCACCCACCTGGAGAGGAGGGACTCGTATGTGAGATTGCTGTTTGTGGACTTCAGTTCTGCCTTCAACACCATTGTGCCACAACGCCTCATCAGCAAACTTGACGCGCTGGGCCTCAGTACCTACCTCTGCAACTGGCTGCTGGACTTCCTCTGTCAGAGGCCACAGGTAGTACGTGTTGTCGACAAAATCTCCGCCAGCATCACGCTGAGCACGGGGGCCCCCCAAGGCTGCGTGCTCAGTCCGCTGCTCTTCACCCTCCTGACGCATGACTGCACTGCAACCTACAGCGACAACCGTATCGTGAAGTTTGCTGACGACACGACTCTGGTGGGTCTCATCACCAAGGGAGACGAGACTCAATACAGGCTGGAGGTTGACCTTCTGACCACGTGGTGCAGGGACAACAACCTCCTGCTGAACGTCGACAAGACCAAGGAGATTGTTGTGGACTTCCGGAAGGGTCACACCCAACACCTGCCGCTGACCATCGACGGTGCTGTGGTGGAGCGAGTGAGCAGCGCCAAGTTCCTGGGGGTGCACATCAGTGAGGATCTCTCCTGGTCCACCAACACCGCATCACTGGCAAAGAAAGCCCAGCGCCGCCTGTACTTCCTGCGGAAACTTAGGCGAGCGAGCGCTCCTCCGGCCGTCATGACTGCATTTTACCGCGGCACCATTGAGAGCGTCCTCTCCAGCTGTATTGCTGTTTGGGGTGGCGGCTGCACTGACTACAACTTGAAGGCCCTGCAGCGCATAGTGAACACGGCTGGTAAGATTGCTGGTGCTTCGCTCCCCTCCTTGAAGGACATTTACACCTCCCATCTCACCCGCAAGGCGACCACGATTGTGAGTGATGCGAGTCACCCCGCTCACTCTTTGTTCGAGCTTCTGCCCTCTGGGAAGAGGTACAGAAGCCTGCGCTCCCGCACCTCCAGACTCTCAAACAGCTTCATACTCCAGGCTGTTAGGATCCTGAACTCGCTCCCCCGTTCTGCGTAGCGTCCTGTACTTTCACTGTCTGAACTGTCTGAATGCACACTGGCTCTTATTATTTATTATTTGTTATTACTCTTATTTATTGTTTGTGCCTTTTTGTTTATGATGTTTTTTACTTTTGCGCTATGCTTGCTGGCTCCGTTATTTATTGTGCTATCTGTTTATTTATTATTTATTCATCACTCTTACTATTGATTGTTTGAATTTTTGCCTTCTTGTTTTTATATTGTGTCGCGTACATGTATGTCTATCGTGTTATGTGTCTCGTCACCGTGGGATAGAGAAAAACGTAATTTCGGTCTCTTTGTGTGTTGTGACGTGGAGAGATTGACAATAAAGCTGACTTTGACTTTGACTTTGATATGGGGAGTGTGGGTGAGTCACAGACAGACTGGGGGAGAGAGTTCCAGAGTCGGGGTGATGTGCAGGAGAAGGCTCTGTCACCGAAGGATTTGAGTTTGTATTTTGGGACTGTCGGACGTGAAGTATTGGAGGATCGGAGGGGACGGTTGGGGCAGTAGGGGACAAGAAGGTCGGATAGGTAAGTGGGAGCCAGGTGGTGAAGGGCTTTGAAGGTGAGGAGGAGTATCTTGAAGATGATACGCTCCTTCATGGGGAGCCAGTGAAGAGAGTGGAGAACAGGAGTGATGTGTTCACGGGACCGGGTGTGGGTAAGGAGGCGGGCAGCAGAGTTTTGGACTAGTCGAAGTCTATGGAGTGAGTGAGCAGTGATTCCAGTGAGAAGGGAGTTGCAGTAGTCAAGCCGGGATGAGATGAAGGCGTGGATGAGAGATTCAGCGGCAGGGAGAGAAAGGCAGTGCCGGATTTTAGCGATGCGTCGGAGGTGGAAGTAGGAGGTCTTGACAACTGAGCTAACATGAGGTTGAAAGGACAGTGTGGGGTCAAAAATAACGCCAAGATTGCGTGCCAGAGGGGAAGGAGTGATGTTTGAGGAGTCAATGGTGAGTGTGATGGATCCAGTTTTATTAAGGGAGGATTTAGTGCCTATGAGGAGTTGCTCTGTTTTGTCACTGTTGAGTTTGAGAAAGTTGTGGGTCAGCCATGCTTTTATTGTAGAGATGCAGGTTTCAAAATGGGTGAGGGAAGGGTTACGGGTTGGTGTCGTACGTAAATAGATCTGGGTGTCATCAGCGTAGCAGTGGAAGTCCCGATTGAGTTTGCGGATGACAGTACCAAGGGGAAAGAGGTAACAGATGAATAGGAGGGGGCCAAGAACTGAGCCTTGGGGGACCCCTTGTGTAACTGGGGAGAGGATGGATGTGTGACCGGAGAGAGAGATGAACTGGTTTCTGTTGGTGAGGTAGGAGGTGAGCCAGTCGAGTGCAGTGCCCTCAACACCTAGTTGGCGCAGCCTTTGGAGGAGGATGGAATGGTTCACAGTGTCAAAGGCTGCGCTAAGGTCAAGTAGTAGTAGGATGTTGAGGGCACCAGTCTGCAGAAATGAGGAGATTGTTGGTGACTTTAACTAGAGCTGTTTCAGTGCTGTGAAGTGGGCGGAATCCGGACTGGAAGGGTTCATAGAGGTTGTTGGACTGGATATGGGTGTGGAGTTGGGCGGAGACAATGCGTTCAAGGGTTTTGGAAAGGAATGAAAGGTTGGAGATGGGACGGTAGTTGGAGAGGTTGAGTGGGTCCAAGGTGGGCTTTTTGAGAATGGGGGTGATGGCTGCAAGTTTATAGAGAGCGGGAAAGTGGCCAAGGGTTAAAGACTGATTAAAAAGGGTGGTGAGGTAGGGGAGGAGGACAGGGAGGCAGGCCTTAGTTAAGGTTGTTGGAAGAGGGTCAAGAGAGCAGGTGGTTGTCTTGGATGAGGTAATGATGTCTAGGATAGTGGAGGAGTCAACAAGGGAGAAGGCAGTGAGAGAAGGAAGGGGCGGGCGGTCAGGAACGGGGGGCAGGAGGGCAGGGGAGGAGGAGTTATTGATGATGTCGGTCAGAGAACTGTTGATTTGGGCGATTTTGTTGTTGAAGTTGACAAGGAAGGAGTTACAGAGTTTGGTGACCGGTGGCTGGAGCAATTTGTTGATGGTGGAGAAGAGTATGCGGGGGTTTCGGTTGGTGTTATTAATGAGAGATGAGAAGTAAGCAGATTTGGCAGCAAGAAGAGCATCACGGTAGGAGGAGATGTGTTGTTCAAAGGTTTCGGCATGGACGGTGAGGCGGGTTCTTTTGTAGAGGCGTTCGAGTTGACAGCCAGTTTTTTTCATGGTGCGGAGTTCCGGTGTGTACCAAGGGGCAGAGTTAGTGAATGTAACAGAGGAAGTTTTCCAGGGGGCTAGGGAATCAAGGGAGTCAGAAAGGATGTTGTTGAGCGTGGTGGCAAGGTCATCAGGGGAGGAAGAAGTGGGGTCGGAGGGAAGAGCAGAGGATAAGAGCTGGCAAAGCGTGATTGGGTTTACAGTCTTGATGTTGCGGTAGGAGATGGTGCGCTTTGTGGATTTATGAGGCGAGGGTAGAGGGGCGGAGAAGAGGATGCAGAGATGATCTGACAGTGGAAAGGTGAGAGGACGGGGGTTGGATGTGAGTGGAAAGGAGGAGCATACTATATCCAGGGTGTGGCCTTTGGTGTGGGTGGGGAAGTTGATGTGCTGGGTGAGATGAAAGCAGTCCAGAACGGAGATGAAGTCAGATGTCAGTGGAGCAGTTGGCTGGTCGATGTGAATGTTGAAGTCACCGATTTGTAGGAGGCGATAGGAGACTGAGGATACGATGGTGAGTTCAGAGAGTTCAGAGAGAAAAGACGGATGTGACTTGGGGGGGCGGTAGACAAGAATAGCAGTAGTAGAGTTGGGGAGGGAAAAAACAAGATATTCAAAGGATGAAATAGATGGGAGGTTGAGGTCCAATTCAGTGATTGATAGGGACCGCTTATGGAAGACAGCAATACCACCTCCTCGCCCAGAGAGGCGGGGTTTGGCGATGTAGCTGTAGTTAGACGGAGTGGCTTGGTTGAGAGAAAAATAGTCCAGGGGCTGTTGCCATGTTTCACAGAGAAGGAGCAGATCCAAATTATTGTCCAATATTAGTTCGAAAATAACTAGTGATTTGTTGGAGAGGGAGCGACAGTTCAGCAGTGCAAGGGTGATGGATGAAGGAGCGGGGGTGGGGGAACGGAGATTGTTGAAGTTCACAGTACGGAAGGTGGGGGTGACGGGAGGGCGAGAGTTAGTCCAGAAAGAGGGGATGGGTGAGCCATCAGGGAAATGTCGTTTAAAAGATAGTCCGGAGCTACGCTGGATGTAGCGGCGACGGCGGAGGATCCCAGCCTTGCTGGCAGCTGAGGCGGCAGCAGCAGGGAGACGGTGATTATTGTTGAAATGATGAAGATCAGCAGCAGTGTAGACAAATGGACGAGAAGTTAGTGGAATGGAAGCCCGGAGTAGCAGAAGTGATAGTTCATGCAGGAGATGAGACGTGACAGCAGCAGGGAATAATCCAGATAAAATGGTAGAAATGGCTAGTATCTGGTTAACTAGAAGTTGGTAGGCAGTGAAGTGCATGGAAGCAGCAGTGGACCGAGTCGTGATGTTGGTGGTGGTGTTGGTCAATCCCGACTGTACCCGTGCAAACGGCACGCCCCAGTGTGTCATGGCGGCACACAGCCGAGCTACGACCGGCGAGCTCGCAGCGAGCGGGTGCTCCCCTCGAGGACGCCGGCCAAGTGGCCAGCAAGTTGGGTTGGAGCCGCTTGCCGAGCCAAGAGCAAGCAGCTACAGGATCAGAGCCGGGAGGTAGGAGGGTCCGGTGGTGGGTTGGCTAGCTGGCTAGCGTAGCTCGTAGTCAGAGGGAGCGGGATCGGAGAGGTGCGAGCAGAGCTCCAGAGATACGCGGTGGGCAGGAGAGAAGGCGAGAAAAATAAAAGAAAACAAGAAACGGGCACACTTAAAATGGAAAAACACAAAACAGACGGGGGACAAACAGATAGCGGACACGGTTTTACAAAACCTTAACATGGGATGCTAATCCACAGACTCTCAAAACAACTGCACTTGCTCTCTGCTACTCAGCTGCGGAGTAGGCTTGCCCAGTATGGGAGCGAGCTGCCCATGCCAAGAAGCTGGACCCCGCCCTAAATGCTACCTGCCGTCTTATCACTGGCTGTCTAAAACCAACGCCTACAGAGCGCCTCTACATCCTGGCAGGAATAGCCCCACCAGAGATACGTAGACAAGCAGCAAACAAGGAAGAGCGGCAACAACAGTCCACTGACCAAAGACATCCTCTCTTCAGCCATGTACCAGCCAAAAGCCACCTTAAGTCCAGGAAAAGTTTTCTGAAAAGTGTCCCACCCCTCAGAACACCGAGCATAGGCAGTGAAAGAGTCACTCGGTGGGAAGAAAGACTTGACAATCTTCCACCAGAAACTACAATAGAGCTTAAGGCAAGCGAGGCAATGCCCCAGGAGCAACCACCAACTATGCAACGTGGAAATGCCTAAATAGACTAAGATCTGGTGTTGGACGTGCAAAAGTCACTCTCGCCAAATGGGGACATCTGGATGATTGGAACACTGAGTGTGACTGTGGCACTGAACCACAGACCATGCAACACCTCCTCATATGCCCCCTACTGGAACATCCCTGCACAGCATCAGATTTAGCAGAGTTTAACGAGAAGGGACAGAAATGTGTTCAGCTGTGGCTGAACCACATCTAGCCAAGCCTGTAACTAACTGCCTTGTAGCCACGATAAGAAGAAGAATGAGGTTTGAGCATATCTGTTTTTGTAGCTAGGCAGGACCTTTTGTATTTCAACCCCATTCCTTCACTAGCTAGCTCACATGCCCTTTTGTGGTCCACATTAGCTATGTGTACTTCATGTAACCTTTTGGGTTGAAGTAACTCACATATGCTGTGCTGTCAACAAAAAAGTCTTTCCAATTTTGTCTCATCTCAAGTCTTTGGGATCATTGGATCTGCGTAGTTATTGGAAAGTTTCACCAACATTTTAATAACAGTCTTTCATGGTCTGCCTGGGTGTCCTGGCTGAAGATCCTAGGGAAAAGACCCTAAACAAGCAACTGCATATTGGCCATAATATAGCATTGAGGCAGCTGCAACCCCGTTAGACCAAGACAAATTTACATACACACAAGCCAGGGTTCAAAGAACCAATCAGATGGTCCGAATCCATTCACGGTGGATGACAGCCGTGATATTTGAGAAGTGAAATGAAGTTTATAGGATTTGCAGACAGTGTGCAATCATTATTTAAACAAAAGTAGGCAGGTGCATATATTTGGGGACACCAAACGAATAGTGACATGAATATTTAGTAGATCCTCCGTTTGCAGAAATAACCGCCTCTAGACCAGTGGTTCTTCACCTGCGTTCGGTCGAACCCGAGGGGTTCGGTTAGTCGGTCTCAGGGGTTCGGCAGAGCTTCCGCTGCGGAGGTCAAAAGCCACACCCTTTCGTTGTCATCATATCTGTCACCTGCTCCCTCTTGTTATCTGATGTATTTAAACCCTGACCGTGTGTTTCTCTGTGTCGGTGTCTGCCGTTGTCTCCCGTCTGTGGCCGCGCCTCGTGTTCCTGTCCTGCTCGTCCAGCTGCACTTCGGTCTTGTCTGGAGGCTCACGGTCAGAATCTGTTCCATATCCGACTGGACTTCTGTATATCTGTTCGCTGGCCGAGAGTCTCTATCTCGTCTGTGTCTTCGTTTCCCCACCTACCTCCCTCCAACTCCCTTTCCCTTCAATAAACCCTGGTTCAAGCTGCATTTGGTCGCCCGGCTCCAATCATTCCTGACAGCATGCAGTCGTTCACGATGCATACAGTTTTTTTCCGTGTATAATGCGCCCCCATGTATAATACGCACCCTAAAAATGGCATGCTGATGCTGGAAAAAAGCCTGTACCCATGTATAATACGCACCCAATTTTTATGATTTTTTTATTTTTTTATTTTTTTAAGTCCCAATGATCGTCACACACGCAGGGAGGCAATGGGTCCCATTTTTATAGTCTTTGGTATGGTCTTAAATAGGCGTGATGTATTTTTTTTGTTGGCGTTGATTTCTCCGACTGCCCATAAACGCACCACCGCGCCCCGTGCGCGCATGTGAAAAAGGCGTGCGGACGTGAAAAAGGCGGCTCTGTATGGGAGAGACGTATAAGAGGAATAAAAACACCCTTGGAAACCAAAACTTGCCCCTCGTCGTGACTCGGAGCCGTAACAAATGTTTCGGATTTGTGTAGGGTACATTGTGACAGACAGCAAACGAGCAGGTGATCGAGCAAGCGTCTGACACGAGAGCATTGCGGTCGTGTGGAGCGTGTTTGAAGTGAACAGCAGAGACGAAAGGAACAAGGCAAAGTGTTGTGAAATAAAATATTCCATGTAATACACATTTTGTTATTTGCTGATTGAAACTGCTAATTAAACTGTGAATTGAAACTAATAGGAAGAAAACAACTCTCGCTCTTTATATAGCTGACGTGTCTTGCGCATCCGTTCTGCGCATCTGTAATGGCGGCCTCCGTATGACGTCCGGTCCGCGATGGAGATTAAAAAACAAACAATATTTGACAATAACACACCATCAAGGATTGCACCATCGCATCAAACGATGTGTCGTCAATTATGAATTTTACTAAGTGTGTTGGGCAGGATGGCTGAATGCGATGCGCGATTGACAACAAACAAGAAGAAAGGTGATTTCAAGTTTTATTTCGGGGGAGATTTGTCATGTCTCGTCCCCAGTTTTGCTATGTGCCATAGTTTCTGTTCGCGTCGCCCCTCTCTTCCTGTGTCACCTCAATCGATGTAACGTGTTTTGTATTTATGTCCTGCCTGCCCCTCGCTCACCGTCGGATCATTGCATGTGTTACTGTCTTGATGTGGTTTCTGTTCCTGTCTTTGGTAATGTCACCCTGTCTTTTTGTTCCACGACTTTGTCGGTCAGTCCTGTTGTTGGTTTTGTTGTACCATGACTTTCTTTAAAAAAAAAAACAATTAAAACATTTTTGTACCCATGTATAATGCGCACCCCAGATTTTAGGCCAATAAATTAGTTAGATTTTGCGCACTATACACGGAAAAAACGGTATGTTTTTTTCACAAATTTTTGCTTGATCATTAACACATCACTCACTTACAGGTATAGTTGACCATTTCACATGTTATTTTTAGTATAGTTGATCACTTCACATGCTTTGATATCTTTATCTTGAACATATTCAAAACAAGAAAAATAGAGAGAAAAAATCAAATAAAGTAATTAACACTTTAAAGTGCCATATCCTCTGGACATGTCCTCTGTCACCAGGATGACATAAAGGAGGAGAAATTTGATCGATGGATTTAAGGATTTGGAGTGACACGAATGGTTTGATAATATTGTTGTTTATGTGATAGTTATTTAAAATATAGTTTATATATCGTTGTATGGGCCTGTGGAATAATTTGAACTGCGGCGCGGCACATGGCATTGTTGACAAAGGACGATCGATAAAAGACGAGAAATTTGATCGATAGATTTAATGATTTGGAGTGACACAAATGGTTTGATAATATTGTTTTTTATGTGATAGTTATTTAAAATATAGTTTATATATCGTTGTATGGGCCTGTGGAATAATAATAATTCATTCAATTTATATATATATAATTCATATTATAAAAATTTATAATTTTTTCAATGACTCAAAGACGGTTTACAGGGAATAAAAAAGGGGGGGGGGGGGAGGAGAGACAATAGGTTATAGTTAACAATATCGGTCAGCAGTGCGAAGGAAATGGATGGAGGAGCAGGAGGGGCGGGAGCGGAGGTTGTTGAGGTTGCCAGTACGGGAGGTGGGGGTGACGGGGGGTTGGTAGTCCAAAAAGAGGAGATGGGTGAGCCATCGGGGAAATGCCAGTCCAAATGTAGCGGCGACGGCGAAGGATCCCAGCCTCATGTGGAAGCAGCAGTGGACCAGGTGGTGATGCCGGTCAACCTCGACTGCACCAGCTCGAACGGCAGGCCCCAACGCACCACGGTGGCGGCCACAGGCTCCGAGTCGGGAAGCAGGAGGGTCTGGTGGTGGTTTTGGCTAGTTGGCTGTTGGCTAGCTGGCTAACGTAGCTGGTAGTCCGAGGGAGAGGAAACAGACAGGTGAGAGCGGAGCTGCGGGGATGCGAGGTGGACGGAAGACAACACAAGAAAAATAAAAGAAGAGACGGGTGCACTGAAAACGGGAAAACGAAAAAACAGTAACGGACACGGTCCGGGACAGAAGCGGCAGTCAACCAATCTGACGCCAGCGTGCTCTAACCTGGAAGACAACAGACGGTGGGGTAGGAGGTTTGAATTGCGGCGCGGCACACGGCATTGTTGACAAAGGACGATCGATGCATTTAATGAATTGGAGTGACACAGATGGTTTTATAAACGTGTTATTTATGTAATAGTTTTTTTTAAATAACTGAATGTTACGTAAGGCCCGTTCTCAGCTCCTCGTTTTTGTTTGTCACGTTAGCATATCGTTTAGCCTGCTGTTGCTCGTTCATGTCTGTTCTTGGTGTTGGATTTTGTCGAATAAATTGCCCCCCAAAATGCGACTTATACATGTTTTTTCTCATTTCTGGGCATTTTAAGGCTGGTGCGATTTATACTCCGGAGCGACTTATACTCCGAAAATTACGGTATTAAAAAATTAATGTTGATTTTCACTTGCATTTATTCATTGATGACTTACTTGGCTATCACGAAAGTAATTGAAAATATAATATTGTCATGTCCTGACTCACCTTGGACCGCCTGCACTGTCAAACTGAATATAAAAAAAAAGAAATTTGAACCTGTAATTCCTCCTTTTACCAAAGGGTGGCAGCACCACCCCTCGCCGCTCATTCCTCCCATGGCGACTGCAAAGAAAACGAGGACAGTTGACATCGAGGAACGTCGCTTTCAAGAGAAATGGGAATTACAATAATTCTTCGCTGAAAATCAAGGCCTAAAATCAAAACTATTGGCCCCCGGGCCCCTTCACTTTATTAAATCTGGCCCCAGGAATTTTAACCGTCTGGGAGCTAAGTGATCGGGTGTCTCCTTTCGCAACAATGTTCAATCGTATCTGTGTTTTCGCCACAATCACACAGCTAAAATTTCTATCCTCCATTGGACCAGGCCATTGTACAAGGGGGGAAATCTCGTGGAGGTGGAATTTGCGTCTACATCCGTGACGAATGGTGCCGGGACTCTGTAGTGGTATGCAACCACTGCTCGCCACTGGCGGAGTTCGTGATCATTAAGTGCCGTCCTTTTTACCTGCCAAGGGAATTTACCGCGATTCTGCTCGTCGCGGTTTACATCCCGCCTTCCAACATCGAAGGCGACAGGATCGCGGCTATTAGTGAACTGTACCAGGCTGTCAGTGAACAAGAGACAGCGCACCCTGACGGTTTCACCATCTTCGCTGAGGATTTTAATCATGCTAACCTGAAGTCTGGTTTTCCGAGGCTTCACGAGCATGTTAATTTTCCTACGCGTGGCGACAGCTTCCTGGACCTGGTCTACTCTTCGCATAAAGGAGCTTTAAAAGCCGCCCCCCTCCCCCATCTTGGACTTTCTGACCATATCACTGTTATGCTTTTGCCCGCATACAGACAAATGGTGAGAGCGTCCAGGCCAGTTCGCAAGCAGGTACGGGTGTGGCCTGAGGGTGCCTCTGATGCAATGCGTGACTGCTTTGGCTCTACTGACTGGGACATGTTTAGGAGGGCTGCCACTTGCGACGATCGGACAGACATTGAGGAGTATACTGACTCTGTTTCCTTCTACACCAGGAAGTGCATTGATGATGTGACTCACTCAAAATCCATCGTCACTCGGGCTAATCGGAAGCCATGGCTGACGGGGGCTGTCTTCAGGCTGCTGAGGGCCAGGGACAAAGCCTTTAGAGCGGAGGATGAGGCTGGCTTGAGGACTGCGAGGGCTGACCTGTCCCGGGGCATCAAAGATGCAAAGAGGGCGTTCTCGTGCAAAATTACCGCCCACTTCAAGGACAGCAGGGACGCACGGAGCCTTTGGCAGGGCATTCAGACCATCACGGATTACAAGCCCGCGCCGCAGAGCTGTGAGGGCGACGTCCGTCTGCTCAATGACCTCAACCGCTTCTTTGCTCGCTTCGATGCTCAGAACAGCACTTGCCCGCTGAAGGCCACTCCCCCTTCACACGAGCTGCCCCTGTGCCTCTCCGCCGACAGCGTGAGGAGGGCACTTGCCGCTATCAACATCCGTAAGGCGGCGGGCCCTGACAACATCCCGGGTCGTGCGCTGAAGGACTGCGCTGGTGAGCTGACGGATGTCTTCACAGACATCTTTAACACTTCCCTGCAGCAGGCCATCGTCCCGTCATGTTTCAAAGCTGCCACCATCGTACCTGTGCCGAAGAAACCCGCTCCGTCCTGCTTCAATGACTACCGCCCCGTGGCACTTACGCCCATCATCATGCTTTGAGCGGCTTGTCATGGAGCACATCCGATCCGTTCTCGCCCCCACCATTGACCCTTTCCAGTTTGCGTACCGAGCCAAACGGAACTCTGAGGATGCCATCTGCTCTGCCCTCCACTCGGCCCTCACCCACCTGGAGAGAAGGGACTCGTATGTGAGATTGCTGTTTGTGGACTTCAGTTCTGCCTTCAACACCATTGTGCCACAACGCCTCATCAGCAAACTTGACACGCTGGGCCTCAGTACCTACCTCTGCAACTGGCTACTGGACTTCCTCTGTCAGAGGCCACAGGTAGTACGTGTTGGCGACAAAATCTCCGCCAGCATCACGCTGAGCACGGGGGCCCCCCAAGGCTGTGTGCTCAGTCCGCTGCTCTTCACCCTCCTGACGCATGACTGCACTGCAACCTACAGCGACAACCGTATAGTGAAGTTTGCTGACGACACGACTCTGGTGGGTCTGATCACCAAGGGAGACGAGACTCAATACAGGCTGGAGGTTGCCCTTCTGACCACGTAGTGCAGGGACAACAACCTCCTGCTGAACGTCGACAAGACCAAGGAGATTGTTGTGGACTTCCGGAAGGGTCACACCCAACACCTGCCGCTGACCATCGACGGTGCTGTGGTGGAGAGAGTGAGCAGCGGCAAGTTCCTGGGGGTGCACATCAGTGAGGATGTCTCTTGGTCCACCAACACCGCATCACTGACAAAGAAAGCCCAGCGCCGCCTGTACTTCCTGCGGAAACTCAGGCGAGCGAGCGCCCCTCCGGCCGTTATGACTACATTTTACCGCGGCACCATTGAGAGCGTCCTCTCCAGCTGTATTGCTGTTTGGGGTGGCGGCTGCACTGACTACAACTTGAAGGCCCTGCAGCGCATAGTGAACACGGCTGGTAAGAGGGAGGCTACCCTCTCGTTCACCGGGGTGAACCCCAATGTGCAGGCGCCCAGCCGGGGGGCAATAAGTATACCCACACCTGCTCGACGCCTCTCACCGTGGGCAACTCCAGAGTGGAAGAGAGTCCAGCCCCTCTCGAGAGGGCTTGAACCGGAACCCAAACTGTGCGTGGAGGCAAGTCCGACTATATCTAGTCTGAACTTTTCTGCCTCGCACACCAGCTCGGGCTCCTTTCCAGCCAGAGAGGTGACATTCCATGTCCCTAGAGCCAGCTTCTGCAGCCGGGGATCAGACCGCCAAGGTCCCTGCCTTTGGCCGCCGCCCAGCTCGCACTGCACCCGACCCCCTTGGCCCCTCCCACAGGTGGTGAGCCCATGGGAAGGGCCTGAGTGACTCATATTTGGTTATTTTGTCATATGAAAAATAAAGACAATTGTGACAATGAAATTTGTTTTATAACAGTGTGTATTTGCATGACATTTTTGTAGTTAAAAAATGTCAGAAAAAACTATTGGCCCCCGGGCCCCTTCACTTGATCAAATCTGGCCCTCCTTGCAAAAAGTTTGGACACCCCTGTTCTAAATTGAGGCATTGTGGCACGAAAGTTGGTCACACCAGAATACGGCAGGAGTGCCAACACTATTGCAGTACATACACTTGTACCTTTTTATAAAAAAAAAGGTTGTGATAATAATAAGAGTTCTATAAACATTGTACCTTGTTATAAAAATTGTTATAATAAAATTGTTCTAAAACATATTTACAGTATGTACACTTGTACCTTGTTATAAAAAGTTGTTATTATAATAAAAGAGTTCTAAAACACATTTATACTATGTATACTTTAGCTACATCTACACATGTTACGCACAAAAACGGCAGTGGCTCTACACACACACAGGGCTTTCCAATACACATCGAAACCAAATGGTCAGGTGACGCTTTCTTGCCTTTTCCGGAGAGTATAAAACATTCATTCCTGGAGATGGGGGATGCTGTTACATCTGCTATGGTGCCATGTGTACTGGCCGCCATTAAAGAAACCAATAAAGAACTAACTGTTACTCAGCATCTTAGTTTTCCTGACCCAACAACAGACATCATCAACAACACGCAACAGCCTTAACCTCTTGGCCACCTCATCTTGTGTTGAAATGTCCTGTTATGTACGTTGTGCCAAAATACTTTGGATGTGAAGATAATGAAAATTTGACGAGGTTGTGATATGTAATGACGAGTGGAGAGCACAATAGAGTAGCAACCCATCGCCTGTATATCTCAGCCACCGCATCTCATGCATGAGTTGTATGGGCGACATGATATGGTATGTACGGTGTGGTATAAGCCGCAAGGTAATATGATACGATACTTTGCGAAGGAGAGGTAAGCCACAAAAGGAGCGACACTGTCAACAAAGAAAAACGTTTTTCAATGTTGTCCCACCCCAAAACGTTGGGATCATCGGATCTGCGCAGTTGGATAGTTCCACCAACATTTTAACATCAACATGGTCTGCCTGGGTGTCCTGGCTGAAGATTAGAAAGAAAAGACCCTCAATTTATTGTCCGCTATTGATCTTGGTCATGATCGTATAGTGTTGTGGCCGCAGCATCCCCGGAACGAATCTGGGTCATGGCGTAATTAAATTACCTTGCTGAATTTGTCCGTTGTTCACTGTTGTCAAACAGCCTTGTGTTCAAACAGCACAAGCTTCCAGACATTACGTTCACCTACGTAGGTGGACTAATTCATCTAGGCAAAACTCTCTGATCATACAAATCTTTCCCACTGAGGTGTTTTGAATGCTGTTTTGTCTGCAGATTTCTTACCTATTGAGCAAACAATGTTTGCACTTTAATTTCCATGTTGAAACTTGAATTTTTTAATGGAATTGTTTGTATCCTACTGTTTTGGGTTGTTTGCCAAAAGCTTTTTTTTTGCACAAAGTAGTACTGCTTTGGCAGTCGCTGCTTGTTGCACACAAAGTCGTTACAGTACAATATTTTGTAAACCTATCCTCTGTTACGACTATTTTGTGGCAGTGTATGATCTGATTGGTGGTGATCCCTGATTGGTATTTAGAAAGGACTCTGCATTCAGGCTGGCTGGTTGTGTCGTGTGAATTGTGTTGCAGAGTCAATAATTGTTTGGGTGTGTTTGTGCTCGTGTTCGTATGTAGTACTTTGTGTCAGGGCAAACCTTCTTAACACAATAAAGCATTCAATTCTGATGGTGCCAAAATTAATTTTAAGACCTGAAGCATTTCAGAAAAATGTGTAAAGAAGTTGTGATTCATGTCTTGAGATGTCGTATGCTCATTAGGGACACCTATTTCCAGCAATTGTGTGGAAATCTTCAATAGTAGAAAAAAGAACAGGTTAACGGCGGCCGTGCTGCAGCGATTGCTTTTATGGGAGACAGCGGTTCTCTATGCTCATCTAGAATAAAAATGCTTCTCTTTGCTCTTACTTGTCCGTAAAGAGCCGCACACGCATACACACAGGCAACTCAGTTACAGACCATTCCATTTTTGTCTGCTTTTTGAAGCCTTTACAATGTCTCTTAACATTATTGGCAAAATTTCATGATAGTTTTGTTCCTTCATTTGAGCTTTTTCTGATGTCATTGATCTTGATAGAAATTTAGAAAAAAATAGAGATCATAAAAACACGCCACGTCCCGAACCCAAACTTGCATATGAGTGGGGAATTCAGTTGGATTCTGTCAGAATCAAAGTCAAAGTCATAGTCAGCTTTATTGTCAATCTCTCCACATGTCACAACACACAAAGAGACCGAAACTACGTTTTTCTCTATCCCACGGTGACGAGACACATAACATGATAGACATACAAGTACGCGACACAATATAAAAACAAGAAGGCAAAAATTCAAACAATCAATAGTAAGAGTGATGAATAAATAATAAATAAACAGATAACACAATAATTAAGAGGAGCAAAACGGAGCCAGCAAGCATAGCGCAAAAGTAAAAAACATCAAAAACAAAAAGGCACAAACAATAAATAATAAGAGTAATAATAAATAATAAATAAACAGATAACGCAACAAATAAGAGCCAGTGTGCATACAGACAGTACAGACAGTAAAAGTACAGGACGCTACGCAGAACGGGGGAGCGAGTTCAGGATCCTAACAGCCTGCGAATTATGCTGGTGAAAACATACATATGTCCCTAGGTAAATTTGAAGGACCTCATCATGCATACAGATCATTCCTTGAATGATTACATATACATTGTTCATCACAGGCAATGAGAGCCTCTCAAAGAATCTAATTCACCCTTTGCATCGATCATTCAGCATATACTACCTACCTCATTATTCTGAATTGGACCTTCTAGAGATTCACTTTACACAGTGCCGCAAATTTGTCCTAAAAGTTGGGCTTCATTGCATTGTTGATACTTATGACAAATAATACAGTCAAATATTTAAGTGGCACGAAGAGCTATGCTTTCAAACAACAAACCCTAACTCTTCCCAATGAAAAGTGAAACTGCACCCCATCCAACCCCAAACTCTGGCAGAAATCAATGTCGGCAAATGGACAGCATTGGCAAAATAAAATGTTTATTTACATATGTCAACCACTTCACCCTGTGAATACACTAGTTTTAATTTGAGTCCATCACGTGGTATAGTTGGCGGCTCAGCGAAGGTCTTGCTCCACACACACACTCAACTGAATACTTTTTTTCCTTCCCCCTCCCCATCTGCCAACTTGACCTCCTCTTCTTTGATCATCAGTCCAATCGCCAGAAATTTTAGCGTTGACTCGCAGACCTAGTTAATAAAAACACAATTAAGTTTGCTGAGGTGAAAACTGAGAACAACCATATAACTCAAAGGTCACAAATAAGTCTATAACGTTAAAGGTCAATTCATCACAGTCACACCACATGGAATTACTAATTCACAGGGTGTCCATTCAGTCCTTTCATTATCTGTACCGTTTTGTCCCCACCAGGGGGGGTTGTTCGCAGACGCGCTGGTCACAATTCAACAGCCTTTCTCGTGAAGTTGTAAAATTTTAACGAGATTGTATGGAAAGCCGGCATTCGTTGTATTATACTCATTCATTTAAAACAACTTAAGTGGTGACATTCCTTTTCCGTTTTACAGCCTTTTCTTTACTCGCCGATACGTTTTGAATATTGGGTCATGTTGAGAGACAGGCCAAATTCATTGGTCACGGCATTAAGGTGAGTGAAGGTGTAGAATGCCCCAACCTTGGGTCAAGTTCGCCTCCCTCCACACCGCCACTCTTAAGACGGCTTCGTTCTGCAATAGTTTAAAATCAAATATTACTTCAGTATGCATGCATGAAGCGCAATAACAGAAAATCGACAGGTTGCTTACTTGTTTTATGTATACGATGCTCAATGGCACCAACCGAGCCCCACGTACCGACACCATTCTGCTTGGCTGTTTCTAAGTTGGAACAAACAGACATACGATTGTGTTATCCTGCAATGTTTAAAGCAACAAAACACATTTGTATTTTTAGTAGTTCTAAATAGATATTTAACATGCATGTGCAAGTGAAGTAAACTTACATTTTTGACGTGTCCCTCAATGTTTACCAGCCGCTCAGGAGTTTTTTTTTTTTAAATCACCTCGCTGAGAGACATTTGCAATGACGGGGAAAATGAGGTTGAGTGCCTTAGCCCTTAAGGCATCGCTGCAGTCCACCTCCGCCCCCATGTAGATTTTGCTGCTGTTCTGACACCGGAGCAGGTTGGGGTTTCCCGCCTCCGCCATGAAATGGGCGAAAACGTAAATGTTGCCCTCTGTGACTTGGCTAGACAGATTACTGAAAAGTCATCTTGAAAGAGGTCGTACCATCACAGAGGGCAACAGTTACATTCTCATAGCATACATTTCACAGCTCGAAGCACCCGACTTCCACCCTTTCGCCCGAATGTCTCTCCGCATCCCCACCACTTGCGCTTTAATAACTTTTCTGTTCATTCTGAAAGAGAAAGTGCCAAATGATAATGATCAGGAATTTTTCAAATAATTTTTTTTGTATACACATTTCCATTTCATTCCAAAATGTGGTGGAATTCAAGGAAGAGCCTTCCGGTGCAATCAAACAAACCTTTCCGTATGGGATTGACCATGAAGAGGTCGTTGCAAGGACTTCCTCCAATCAGCAGGTCAAAAGGGCCCCATTCAGCGAGGTGTTTCCTTGTGATGGTGCAGACGTCGCTGACGTATTCAATCTTGCCAGCGTGCTTGATCATACCCACCGCGATGGAATCCTCACAAATCTCTGACGGAATGTAGCGTTCCACCTTGAAGCCAAGGTCCTTGAGCCCCAGGTATCCTGTTGTAATACCGTCAAAGAGCGACAGAACCTTCAAGGGCTTGTGTCTATCTGCAGCAATGGCCGGGTAATCTGTAAGAGGCTCGAACTCCATGGCGCTGTCATTGGCAAAGTCTTGGACTTTGACGCTCCAGTCTGGCCTGAGTTTTCAGCTTACCCTCGCACTGTGTTGGCTGGTAAATGTAGCAGCTCAATATCTTTCACATTGGTAACACCTGGATTTTATTAAGAACATTTGTCAAACAGAAATAGTAAAAGCAGTACTTCCTGTGTAGCATCCTTCAAAATAAAACGTATGTATAAAACATATACATTGTTCATCACAGGCAATGAGAGCCTCTCAAAGAATCTAATTCACCCTTTGCATCGATCATTCAGCATATACTACCTACCTCATTATAGTGAATTGGACCTTCTAGAGATTCACTTTACACAGTGCCGCAAATTTGTCCTAAAAGTTGGGCTTTATTGCATTGTTGACACTTCTGACAAAAGCTCACAAAAGGTTACCTCTCCCACTAGGATCTCCACGCACTCCTTACAGAAACATGACCTCTGACTCGCCACAGCACACGGTGCAGTACGACTGGTAGCCATCTTCATCGTAGCGATGCAGTGTTTCTGTGAAGTCTTTCTTGCATTTGAAACAATGACCACCTTCAAAGAATGGGTGCTGCAACAACCAACCACATCAGGCAAAACAACAATCTTCGATTTTTGTGCCTTTGTCTCGAAGCCTCTCAATTAAAGTGTCTTTTGTGTAAGTGTAGTTGCAGGAGCTTGCTCAACTCTTAAAAGCATGTTTTCTTTTCACAGGCGGCTCGTAGTCAGTGTTAGCAGAGTTATTTAAATAAAATGAGTCATACTGTGGAGACAGAGAAAACGACGACTCACTTTGGTTTGCCAGTGCCCAATTAACACATTGGTAACACCTGGATTTTATTAAGAACATTTGTCAAACAGAAATAGTAAAAGCAGTACTTCCTGTGTAGCATCCTTCAAAATAAAACTCTCAATATACAGAGCACATAGTACTAACACCCCCACTTGCTCTTAGTATATTGGTAAATACATGCAAACTAGAAATACAATGATTTTTCTCAAGGTAATGCATACACATTTCATAAACATGTAAATACCACCAAATTCATCATATGATAGAAACACATTCCATAAACAAATTTCTACTCTCCAAACATAAATGCCACAAAATTCATCAACTTAGACTTTGTTGGAGGTTTTATCATGAGATCAACCACCATATATTCTGTTGGACAGTAGTCCAGCATTAGTTTGCCATCGTTAACAGTTGATCTTACAAGGTGGTACTTTCTGTCAACATGTTTACATTGTTGACTTTGTCCAGGATTTTTAGCTAAGGCTATGGCTCCTTGATTATCTTCATAAACCTTTGGCTGCTTGTAATGATACCCATCAACACCATCTAACAGTTGTACTAAATACAGATATTCTTGTACAGTTGAAGCCAAGGCCATGTATTCAGCTTCACACGTTGAAAGAGCTACTGTTGCTTGTCTTTTGGTTTTCCATGAAATTAAGGGACCAAATTGGCTCAAGCTAACACAATAACCTGACGTACTACGTCTGTCAGTATCATGTTCAGCCCAGTATGCATTACTGAATGCTTCCAACCCAAGTGGTTCGCCATCACTCTTTTTGTAACACAACATCTTTTCCTTTGTGCCCTCAGTACATGTTTTATTGTAGCCCATTGTTCTATAGTTGGTTTGGAAAGGTATTGGGAAGGTTTGCTCACTACAAAGCTTAGATCTGGTTGATAAATAGATTAAGCTGCCAACAGCCTCTCTATATTTCTTCAGATCACTCAGGGTTTCTGTGTTTTCAGAATAGTTAAGCTTAGGTTCACATGGTGTTGCTCATGGCTTACAATCTTGCATATCAAATCTCTCAAGTATTTTGTCAACATATCTTTTCTGTGACATTGTTATACAGTGATCAGTTTGATGGAAACCAATACCCAGAAAGTTGTTCACTTTACCCAAGTCTTTCATTTAGAATTTAGCTGTGAGCATTTCTTTTACATTCTTTATCAAATTTTCATCACTGGCAACAATAATCAGGTCATCCACCCATATCACAATGACCATCTTTTTGATTTTCTGTTCCTTTAGTGTACACACAAGGATCAGCTGGATTCTGAATAAACAGATTGTCACAAAAGAAATCACGTAATATTTTGTTCCAGTTTCTACCTTTTTGTTTTAAGACATAGTGATTTTCCCAGCTTACACACCACCATTTCACCTTTGTCAGATGTGACTTCATAACCTTGTCCTTGTGTCATATAAATCTCAAAATCAATTGGAGCATGAAGGTAAGCGGTTTTGACATCCATCTGATGTAAAATCAGGTTTTCTTGTGCCGCTTTTTGCATTAACACTCGTACACTTGTCAGATTGGCGGTGAGTGAAAAAGTCTTATAATAATCTACACCCTGCTTTTGACTGCATCCTTTGGCTACATAACGTGCCTTAAATTTGCTGGACCCATCTGCATTGGTTTTAAGAGCATAAACCCATCTACCCCCCACTGCTTTCTTACCCTCTGGCAATGTAGTCAAGGTAAATGTGTTGTTGTCATTAAGTGATTCCATTTCTTCACTCATGGCACGAGACCATTCTTTTAAATAAGGTGACGTTACAGATTCACTAAATGAGAAAGGTACATTAGACACCAATCGTAGCAGTAATCTACTGTCAACATGCCTCAGTTACACAACCACCAAAGTAGTCTGAACTCTAGAACAGGGGTCTCTAACTCCAGTCCTCGGGGGCCGCGTTTCTACATGTTTTTCAAGTTTCCCTCGTTAAACGCACCTGATTAAATTATCAAGCTCCTGCAGGACGTGAGGATGAACTGATCATTTGAATCAGGTGTGTTTAACAAGGGAAACTTGGAAAACATGTAGGAATGTGGCCCCCGAGGACTGGTGTTTAAGACCCCTGCTCTAGAAGGGTAACGTCTCAAGATTCAAGAGTTTTTATTCGCCATGTTTGAGCGTGCCAAACAAGGAATTTGACTTCGGTAAAAACACACCCTCTGTTCAACATTTAGGTGACTAACAACATTCAGGACATGTGAATAATGGCAAAAACAGTGTAGACAAATTCAAGAAGCCAGCTCAGTGGACTAGTGGTAGAGTGTCCGCCCTGAGACTGGAAGGTAGTGGGTTCAAACCCCCGGCCGGGTTATACCAAAGACTATAAAAATGGGACCCATTGCCTCCCTGCTAGGCACTCAGCATTAAGGGTTGGAATTGGGGGGTTAGATCACCAACTGATTCCCGAGCGCGGCACTGCTGCTGCTCACTGCTCCCCTCTCCCCCAGGGCATGGATTAAAATCACACGGGGATGGGTTAAATGCAGAGGACAAATTTCACCACACCCAGATGTGTGTGTGACGATCATTGGGACTTTAACTTTAAAAAGGTGTGAAGAGCAGGATGTTATTGCACAGTAATGTCTCTGAGACTCTATGAGTGGTGTGAGTTCATCAGAGCAACAGCCTGGGGGAAGAAGCTGTCTCTGTGTCTGCTGGTTTTGGCGTACCGAGCTCTATAACGCCGTCCGGAGGGGAGTAGTTCAAACAGACTGCAACCTGGGTGAGAAGGGTCTGTAGAGATGTTCCCTGCCCGATTCCTGGTCCTGGACAGGTACAAGTCTTGGATAGATGGGAGGTTGATTCCAATGATCTTTTCTGCAGTTCTGATTGTCCGTTGTAGTCTGTGCTTGTCTTGTTTGGAGGCCGATCCAAACCAGCCAGTGATGGAGGTGCAGAGGACAGACTGGATGATGTCAGTGTAGAAGGTCTTCAGAAGCTCTCGCGGCAGGTTGAATGTCTCAGGAAGTATAGCCTCTGCTGGGCCTTCTTCCGGACAGAGTCTATGTGGCCGGTCCATTTCAGGTCCCGAGAGATTGTGGTTCCCAAGAACTTGAAGGTGTCTGTGGAGAGAATAGTATAACTGCGGATAGTGAGGGTTAAAAGTGGTGAAGGGTCTCCCCTGAAATCCACTGTCATCTCCACGGTCTTGAGCGGATTCAGCTCCAGATGGTTTTGACTGCACCAGTGGACCAGCCGCTCCACCTCCTGTCTGTACGCAGTCTCATCACCGTCCTGGATCAGTCCGATGAGTGGTGTCGTCTGCATACTTCAGGAGCTTCACAGGAGAGTCACCTGAGGAGAAATCATTGGTGTAGAGAGAGAAGGGCAGTGGGGAGAGGACGCACCCCTGAGGGGCTCCAGTGTTGGTGGTCCGGGTGTCAGATGTGATGCCCCCCAGCCTCACACGCTGTCTCCTGTTGGTCAGGAAGCTGGTGATCCACTGACAGGTGGAGGCAGGCACCGCAAGCTGGATGAGCTTCTGTTGGAGGATGTCAGGGGCGATGGTGTTGAACGCCGAGCTAAAGTCCACGAATACGATCCTGGCGTACGTTCCTGGGGTGTCCAGGTAGTGCAGGATGTAGTGCAGTCCCATGTTGACCGCATCATCCACTGACCTGTTTCCCCGGTAGGCAAACTGGAGGGGGTCAAGCAGGGGGCCCGTGACCTCCTTCAGGTGGTTCAGCACTAACCTGTTCGAATCATTTCATGACCACAGATGTCAGTGCGACGGGTCTATAGTCATTCAAACCTGTGATGGCGGGCTTCTTGGCCACTGGAAGGATGGTGGAGCTCTTGAAGCACGAGGGCACCTCACACAGCTCCAGAGAACTGTTGATGGTTGACTTCCGGTTGAGCTTCGGAGATATGTAGACGTGTCGTCTGAGCTCTCCCACATTTACCTAAAATATGCCAACGAGACCCCTTTTTTAAAATAATTTGCTACTCGTGGAACACCTATCAATCAATTATACACAGTATTTTTTGTTGTTTTATTCTTCTCTTTTTTCCTCTCTCGACGGTATTGTGGAGTTTTTTTACAATGCCGAGGCTGAGAGCTAATGAGCCCGGAGAGAGTAGCCTAGCCTCGGGAGAGTCCGCTGTCCTACAGGCGATTGGCGCTTTGAGGGCTGAATTGCTGACCAAGATCGACGAGAAGGCGGAAATGCAGAAGAAGGAGCTGTCCAAACAAATAAGCAGCCTTGGAGACGAACTGAAGGCGGCTATCGACCATGCTAGCAACAGAGTTGGCGTCCTGGAGGAACGTATGGCTAGCTTGGAGGAGGGTGCCAATGGTCAATCAGACAGAATCACCGAGTTGGAACAACAAGTGTCCGATTTACGGAAAGTAATGTCAGACATGACGGTGAAAACAGAGGACTTAGAAGCAAGGTCGAGGAGAGACAATTTGCGAGTGTTCGGTGTCAGAGAGGGTCGTGAATATGGTGTAAGGGTGAGCACTTTTGTTGCGGAACTTCTGCAGCAACTACTGCAAATGGAAACCACACCGGTAATTGACCGGGCCCACCGCACCAATCCACAATCTGGCAAACCGGGACAAGATCAGCCACCGAGAGCCTTCGTAGTGAAGTTCCATTACTCTCAGGAAAAGGAGGCCATTCTGAAGAAAGCTGCTTCCCAGAAGCTCGTCTCTAAAGATGGGGACGTCATACGAATCTTCCCGGACTTCACGCAGCGAGTTGCAAGACAGAGAGCGGAGTTCGGCCCGGCGAGACAGATACTAAGACAGTGCGAGGGAGTGAAATATGGACTTTTGTTCCCTGCGAGATTGAAGGTAACGACCACGGATGGCGTGCAGCTAGTGTTCTCCGACCCAGTGAGGGCAATTGCGTTTGCCAAAGGTCTGATGTCGGCATGACTTGGGGACTCTTGAGACATTAAAAATTACATATTTGGGATGAGACGTTTTCATGGACAGCTATTTGGGTTGGTAAGTGGGTTCTTACTACATCTCTCTCATAACTCGTGATTTATACTGACTGATGCCAGTTCTATTGTGTATGTGTAAACTTAATTACTGTGGTTAATGTTAAGGCTTACTTATTTAGGGGTTATTATTATTGAGTTATGTCGATTATTTATATGTATATATGTGTGTGTGTATGTATATATGTATGTATGTATATGTATGTGTGTATATATGTGTATATGTGTGTATGTATATATGTATGTGCATATATATATGTGTATATGTATATATATGTATATATGTATGTGTGTATGTATGTGTACGTGTGTGTGTGTATATATATATATGTATATATATATTTTTTTTCCATGCAAGCAATTTTGCTTACTTGTTTATATTTCACACACACATGTCTCAATTCATTTCTCGCCTTGAATCATTTTTGTTTAAATCTACCTGCTTGTTTACGGTACCATCGTTGGTATTTCTCGATCTGTTGTTTTGCTGAGTTATTATACTTCAATATGTTTGTTTTCCATGGGCTTAACGAGGGAATATGTATGTAGGTGGGTCTTGTTGGTGTTTCATAGTATAGATATTTGGTTAAATGTGTAATCTTAGGTTCATGTGGGGTCGCAGCCACTTGTGACAAGTGTCTGGAGTAGCCTTAACAATTCAGATGCTTCATAGTGGCGTGGGAGGTGGGCTGGGTGCAGTCTCTCATTTGGGGAGGGACCGGCAACAAAGGTTTTGTGTTGGGTGTGAAACCCTTTTGGGTGTTGGTGTTGTTGTTTTTTGTGGTTTTTCTTCTTTTTTTTCCTCTCTTTTCTCTGTTTTCTTTCTGTTGTTTTTTTTGCTTTTCCCCTTTCTTTCCTTTTCCTATCCAAGGGCTAGAGATGTGGAGCAACCTTTTTTTACATCCATCCTCCATTATTTTTTCTTCAATTTATGTTGAGTTCTTCCGGTGATGTGAAAGGACGATTAACAAAATTTGTAACCTGGAATGTGAGGGGTCTCAACCACCCAGTGAAGAGGAGTAAGGTGTTTTCTCATCTGAATAAATTAAAAGCGGAGGTAATCTTTCTACAGGAAACACACCTTCGTATTAACGATATCCATAAATTGAAGAGGGGACCGATATCTCAGGTTTATCATTCTGGCTTAAATTCCAAATTACGCGGTACAGCCATTTTAATTGGTAAAAATGTGCAATTTACTCTCTATAGGGCTATAGATGATAAAGAAGGGAGGTTTGTTATTGTGCAGGGCAAGCTTTGTGGTATTCCAGTAGTGCTTATTAGTGTTTATGCCCCCAATTGGGATGACACTAAATTCTTTAAAGATTTGTTTGGGCGCATTCCGGATCTTGGGACACACCATCTTGTACTGGGCGGGGATCTAAATACGGTTCTTGAGCCCTCACTTGACCGATCTAGGGTTTCAAGTGGCCCCCCTTCTAAATCTGCATCTATTATTAAGAACTTTTGCCAATCTCTGGGAGCTGTCGATCCATGGAGATTTAAAAATCCAACCTCCAGAACGTTTTCATTTTTTTCTGCAGTTCACCAGACGTATTCAAGAATTGACCTTTTTCTAATAGATCAAAAATTACTCCCACTAATTAAATCAATTGATTATGATAGTATTGTAATCTCGGACCACGCCCCAGTAACCTTAGAACTTTGCCTTCAAAGTAGACTGCCCTTACAGTATGATTGGCGATTTAACACATATTTATTGTCGGATGAGAATTTTGTGGAATTTATTTCATCACAGGTTGATTTCTTTTTGGAGACGAATAATTTACCGGGCACGAATGTTTTTATATTATGGGAGACCTTTAAGGTTTACATTAGGGGCCAGATAATTGAATACAATGCCCGTCTCAATAAAACCCGTAGGGAAAGATTTGATAAGTTGATCAAATTAATAAGAAATGTAGATCTGCAGCATTCTTCTTCACCAACAGCCGATTTACGTAAACAAAGAATAGCGTTACAAACAGAATTTGATCTTCTGACCTCTAAGGAGGCCAGTGAAAAATTCTTGAAGTCCAGGCAAAATTGTTATGAACATGGAGAACGGGCTGGCAGGCTTCTGTCTCACCAACTGCGCCAGCGCTCGGCAACTAATTTTATTGAGGGAATCCAGGCACTAGACGGAGAAATTAAATCTAATCCCAAAGACATCAACGACCAGTTCAAATACTTTTATTCGTCTCTCTATACAGCAGACTATTCTCGTTCTAACAGCTTTCTGGATAATATAGCTTTTCCCACGGTGGCTGAAGAGGACAGGGATTTTTTGGAACTGCCCATATCTGAAGCCGAGATAGGGGAAGCTATCAAATCCATGAAGAATTCGAAGGCACCCGGCCCGGATGGTTACCCAATTGAATTCTATAAGGCTTTTGCTAATAAATTAACTCCTTTATTATGTATAGTCTATAGCGAAGTCCTAAAACAGAAAAAGCTTCCAACTTCCATGACCCAGGCCACCATTTCAGTTCTTCTTAAAAAGGGCAAGGACCCAACCAAATGTGATTCTTATCGTCCAATAAGTTTGCTTACAAGTGATTATAAGATCCTTGCTAAAATTATGTCATCAAGGTTGGAGTCCATAGTGCCAAAGATCATACATCCGGACCAAACGGGGTTTCTGAAGGGCCGTCAACCATTTCACAACATTAGGCGGCTTTTTAACGTAATCTACTCCACGTCTACTGGAAACTCCCCAGAAATAGTTATATCATTAGATGCGCACAAAGCATTCGATTCAATTGAACATAAACATCTCTTTAAAACTTTGACCAAATTTGGATTTGGTCCAACTTTTGTTTCTTGGATAGAGATACTGTATGCTTCACCTCAAGCAAGGGTGAGGACAAATAATTTTATCTCGTCTTACTTTACCCTTCAACGGGGGACAAGACAGGGGTGCCCTCTATCCCCCCTCCTTTTTGATCTGGCCATAGAACCACTTGCTATTGCCCTGAGACATTGTGCGGATGTACGGGGAATCTTGAGAGGAGGCTTAGTTCATAAGGTTTCGTTGTATGCGGATGATTTGTTGCTGTTTGTGTCAGATCCGGATACCTCAATCCCGAAATGTTTAGACATAATGGAACATTTTGGTATGTCATCGGGGTATCGGATCAATCCTACTAAAAGTATTTTATTTCCTATTAATAATATAGCGAAAAATCATGTCTATGACTCTTACCCCTTCACGACCGCAGTAGGATCTATGACATATTTGGGGGTGAAAGTCACTAGTAGTCATACAGGTTTATTCGGAGCTAATTTCAAAAAGCTTTTGTATCAAATCAAGGAGGATTTGTTGCGCTGGTCTTCGCTTCCTATAAATTTGGCAGGCCGTATTAATTCGGTTAAAATGGTGATTCTGCCGAGGATCTTGTACTTGTTCCAAACAATTCCCATTTTTCTGCCAAAATCATTTTTTAAGGAGCTCGATGGGTACATCAGCCGCTTTATTTGGAATAAATCGATACCTCGTGTTCGGAAATCAGTCCTTGAGAGACGTAAAGAAGACGGTGGACTGGGGCTACCTAATTTTTTGTACTACTACTGGGCTGCTAATATTTTTAAAATGGCTTTTTGGTATAATTTGAATCCGGATGAAGATGGGCCATCTTGGTTATTAATGGAACAGCATGATTGTTCTCCAGTATCTCTGGCATCGCTACTGTGTGCCCCTCTCCCGCTACCAGTGGGTGAGCATTCAACCAATTTAATCATCAGATCGGGCCTTCGCATTTGGACCCAGTTTCGTAAGCACTTTCGATATACACAACCCTTGCTATCTATGCCTCTGATTAAAAACGCTGCTTTTAAACCATCACTGATTGACACTGCTTTTTTGTCCTGGGCCAGACATGGGGTGAAATGCGTGGGAAATTTGTATGTAGGGGGTAGTTTTGCAACTTGGGAACAATTAATTACGAAATTTAATTTATCTGGTACTCAATTTTTTCGATATCTCCAAGTTCGAGATTTTGTTCGAGTTCAGTTTTCATCATTCCCCCTACAACCGGATTCCAGTCCCCTGGATGACTGTTTGACACTAAATTTGCAACAATCGGGTGGTGTGTCCCGACTGTATAGAATGATTTGTAATATTAACTGCCCGCCACTTCACCATTTGAAGACCCAGTGGGAAGGAGATTTGAGTTTGAACATTTCTGATGAAATTTGGCGAAAGGCTATCAGTAAGATATACAGTACATCCATTTGTGTCAGACATAGGCTAATACAGTTTAAAGTATTTAATCGATTACATTATTCACGGACCAAATTGGCTAAAATGATTCCAAGCGTGGACCCTACTTGTACCCGCTGTAAGCAAGCTGAGGCAACCTTAGGGCATATGTTCTGGACATGCCCAAAATTACATACATTTTGGTCTAGAATTTTTGACACATTCTCCTACATCTGTAAGAGAAGAATTGACCCAGATCCAGTCACGGCAGTATTTGGGGTTGTACAGACAAAAGGAGTCTCGAAGGCTCAGTCTCAGATGATGGCGTTTTCCTCATTACTCGCTCGACGTTTGGTTCTTATGTGTTGGAAATCTCCATTGCCCCCTAGGCACTCTCGCTGGGTGAGTGAGACCATGTCCTTCCTCCAGTTGGAAAAAGTTAGAACCACAATTCAGAAGGAGAATTTTAGAATTGTATGGCAACCTTTCCTGGATTATTATGAGGATGAGTTTGATGCAAACTTCAATAAGTCCCACAATAGCCCACTCTCACCCCCCCCCCCCTTGCCCTTCCCTTTTTTTTTTTTTTTTTTTTTTCCAAATTTAATTTTGTTTATTATTATTATTTTTTTATTATTATTATTATTTTTTTTTTATTATTAATTAGGTAACAATGAGGTGTTTTGTATGGGTGAAATGTTTGTTTAGTAGGCTGTATGCAATGCAATGTCTGTTCCCATGCGAATTGTTCCAGAGCATATGCTGTTGTCATTTCTGTGAGAAAACTAATAAAAACATTTTGAAATAAACACAGCTCCAGAGAACGGTTGAAGATCCGTGCAAAGGTGGGCGCCAGCTGCTCAGCGCAGACTTTCAAGCAGGAAGGTGACACGCCGTCTGGGCCCGGTGCCTTCTTGGTCTTTTGTCTCCGGAACATCTGGCGCACTTCCTCCTCGCGGACCTGGAGTGCGGGCGCCGCCTCTGTAAGAGAGTGAGTGGGTGACAACAATGATAGAGGTGTGGACAGAGCAGTTGTGGGGAGAGGTGAGTATGTAGATTGTGCTGCAGGAGGTCCCGTTGTGTGGGAGGACCGATCAAACCTGCAGTAGAACTTGTTAAGCTGGTTAGCAAGCCTTGGGCTCTCTACAGGACAGGGGGTTCGTTTCTTGTAGCCCGTGATGCTCTGCAGACCTTTCCACACCGTTGAGGGATCAGGATTGGCAGAGAGGTGTCTCTTCAGGTTCTCCCCGTAACACCTCCTGGCTTTCCTTACCTCTCGGTTCAGTGTGTTTCTGGACTGCCTGAACAGCTCGCGGTCGCCGCTCCTGTAGGCCTCCTCCTTCACTTTGCGCAGCCTCCTGAGGTTCGGTGTAAACCAAGGTTTGTCGTTGTTGTACGTGCAGAAGGTCTTAGTCTGCACACACAGATCCTCACAAAAACTGATGTATAATGTGACAGTGTCAGTGAGTTCATGCAAGTCTGAAGTTGCAGCTTCGAAAGAACCCCAATCGGTGCAATCAAAGCAGGCTTGGAGGTCCTGCCTTGACTCCACTGTCCACTTTCTCACAGTCCTCACCACAGGCTTAGAAGATTTTAGTTTCTGCCTGTAGGCCGGTGTTGGAAAAATGTATATATATGTTATCATGCGTTCTCTTTTTGTTTCTTTATTACTATATTACGATAAATGTTTTACCGCTATATTACTACGAATATATGCTTGTTGTTCTGCTTTGCTGCTCTTATATTCACCACAGAAAAGGTGTGAGGTTATATCTGGGTCGGCGGGATGCAGCTGCAGAGAACACAATGCCCTGCAACGGCATTGTGTCTATCAATCATCTTTCTTGGTCGAGTGGCTGTCACCGCACCTCACACTCTCAAGGAATGGAGCGCTAGGAGCGCCCCTGGTTTCCTGCCCAAGTGGTTGCTTGAACACACTGAACTTGCTGAACTCTTTGTGCTTCTTCCTATATCGCCATATAAGTATATCACCTGCCGTTTTTTACGTTTACCAAGCAGAAACCTTCGCGCTTCCCCTCTCCCTTAGCGGTTTCTCCTACACTTGTGGGTAGGGCAAACCCCAAATGAAAAGAGCGAGGATGCAGACAGACCTTAGTGTAGTTCGGTCATTGTAAGCTGTCTGTACTGCACTCCTTGCGCAAGCTGCGACTCAATATTCTGCCTCACTTGTGGTCTGTCTGCTGATGCTTTTCTCTTAACATTTATTCAGTCGGTGGATAAAAACCTGACAGAAATTGGGGGCTCGTCCGGGATCTCCACATGTCCTGAACGGCTTCCGGCGGGACTTCTCGACGCAGGAAAAATCCTTGGCCAAGGTAAACAAAAGCCCTTTGATGGGACTGCCTCGAGCGGTCCGGCTGGACACCGGGAAGGCTGCCGAGATCACCCGAGGAAAAGAACCAGCGGACTGTGAGTAGGAATATTGTTTCTACTAAAAGGAATGAATGAGCGGTGACAAGAGGTCACTTAAAGTGAACAAGTGACGAGAGGTCACTAAAACCTTGGGAATTCTAGACCCTGTCAAGTAAAATAGGAACAGTTAAATTCCGCGTGGCGGTGCGGAGCCCCCTAACTAATTGTTAGTTAAACCTAGCGATTGTTAGTTAAATTCCGCAAGGAGGTGCGGACTCCTCGGTTATTCCTAAAAGTGGTGAAAAGCGCGCGTGGTGTGTTTGTGTACGGTTTGACTGAGAGTGATCTCATTTGAGCTCTCCTCTATATAAAAACACAGTGGCTTTGTGTGGGTCCAGAGGCCAAGAATTCTCCGCTCCCCCCCGGGGGAGGTGAAAGGAGACTTACCACACATCGAATATTTAACCACTGTCCTGTGAATAAAGTTGGCTTTAGGACACTGTAGGTGCCATTCGAACCGCCAACTCCGAAATTTAGAAAATAATAAACCATGGGAAATTTAAACAGCAAACAAAACTCTTTACCCCGATATAAATTAAAATGCAAAGATTGGAAATTAATGGAATGGGTCGACCCTAAAATTGTGAAATATCTCGATAAATGGATAACAAATTACAACTTTGATGGTCAATTGAGCGCAAAACCATTAAACGATCTCAAACAATCGATTACTGCCAAACATGGTGCGAATAAAAAGAATAAAGACGGGTATCATTTAATAGTGAAATGGGAATTGGAAGCAGAAAAAACAAAATGTGGACAAATAAAAGAAAAATTGAAGAACAAAGGGAGCGAAGAAAAATCCGTCTCCAAAGAGAGCCTGCTGTTGCACAGACAGGAAGATGATGAAACCTCAGCGGCGCGGCCTCACTTGAGAGCCGTGCCTGAGGGGGTGGATTCAGATGAAAAAGATGAACAAATTGTTAGGAGAGGTGTTGTGGAGCGCAAAGCCTTGTACCCACAGTTGCCAAACGCAGATGATCCTCCAAAATATAGTGATTCTGCTCATGTCATGGTCACGCGGAGCCGCGTAAAAACGGAAGCTCCCTCTCCTTCGGCTCCCGCGGTAGGCTGCAGCCCGAGTTACATGGGCGCAGGAATAACCGACGCCTGCCCAATGATTCAAGTGGCAAACCCTCATGATGACGGGGGGCCCACTATTTTAGTTTACAGAACGTGAACACAAGCTGATGTAAAATTAGCCACTGAGGGAATAGCATTACCTTCTGAAGATGTTGAGCAATATTGCACCGACATGATACAACTCATTGCTTCTTATAACTTAAGAGGAGATGAGGTGCAACAAGTTTTTATGGCAACCTTGACCAAAGATTGGGCCAGTGTCAAGGGCGATTGGAATCCTTTTGATTTAAATGGCTGTCCATTGGCATATAATGGACTGCCATTAAAAGATCAGATTGACCAACTTTTGGGTAGAATAAAAACAAAATTTCAACGTAGGGCAAATTATACAGATATTGGCCGAACCAAACAAAAAGAGGATGAGTTGTTTGAAGATTATAGACACAGATTGGAAAAAGTGTTCAAAGCCAATAGCGGCTTGGATCCTGGAACTGAAGTTTACAACCAACAACTCAAAAATGCTCTACATGCAAATTCGCGACCAGCAATCCAAAGCTGGGTTGCAAAACACATGATCACTTTCCCAACTTCCACACTGCCACAATTTATTGACCATGCTATGCATGCTGAGAAAGTTGTCAATTTAAAAAAGGGAAAAGAAAAGGGGAAGGTTGCCACCATCTTTTTTGCGAATAACGAATCACATGATGCATTTTATCAAAACAAAACTTTTGAACCTTACCAGATGAGACGCGGTCGTGGAAACTTCCGTGGCAAAGGCAGAGGAGGCTATCGGCATGGTGCTCTCGGTCATGGCCCAAACGGCCTGCCCGGCCTTGGTCAACCAAAACAATCTAGCACTCAACCTCCTATCTGCTGGGCGTGTGGCAAAGAGGGCCACATAGCAAAATACTGTCCGGACCCCCATAAGGGCCGGGCTGACCCTCCCTTGTGGCTAACCGACAGTCAGCAGAAGACTGAAGGAGCTGTTTTGACGACAGCTCCCCCTGTTGATGTAGATTTGAACATTCAGGACTTGTTGATGAACAATGTAGAGAAACCTTTAATAACTCTGTTTGTGAATGGAACTCCCATAACCTTTTTGTGCGACTCAGGAGCGTGCGTTACTACCTGTCGCGACATTCCTGCGGATGTGCGGGAAGGTGGGAGATCCTTCTGGGTAAGAGCAGCAAATGGAATGACAACCCCAGTTCCTCAGTCTCATCCAGTCTGGATACGGGACCCTGAAGGAGGAAGTTGTTGCGTTCCCGTTTTGCTGATGCCAAATTGCCCTGTTAATTTACTTGGAAGAGATGCTCTCACTGCTCTTGGTCTTTCCCTAGTATCTCTTGATGACAAAATCGTTGTCAAAAGGCGTCACCAATTACAAGTTTTTGGTCAATTTCATTGTTACTATTTTTATTCATTGGATTTAATTGACGCTGAGGTGAAACAATTTGGATCCCCTCTTTTGACGCGGGCTAAAGGCCTTTTGCGATGCCCTGAACAGGCAATGGAACCAACCAACCTGCATGTGACCATGTGGCATAAGGACACGCCCGGTCCTGACCACAACTACGAAACCATGCTTGAGGCTGTTACGCCTGCCTCTTTGAGGACAGCTTTCCTCCTGCATGATGGTGAAAGCCGCGCTTGTGTAGTCATACAGCCGGCTCCCTCTGAGATTCAAAAATTACACAGGACAACCACCCCGCTCCATGTCTCCTTGTTCCGACCTTTCTCATCCACATGGCAAAGCTTGGGATTCATGGCCAAAGACGCATTGGCTGCCTTTGACTGGACTCAAGTCGGTCCTGATTCTTCTTACAGTCCTTCTACCAAGCTTTTCAAATGAGACATGAACCAAATCCTTTCTTTTGCTTGTGGAATGCACGTCAGATCTTGTTCTGAGAAAGCACCTTTGGCTTGACATTTTGTGTTGTCATCAGATGATGAGCGGGTCCTCGCTGAGGTCCCAAATGAACTTTGGTCAACAGGGCCCTCTGACGTTGGGTTAGTGAGAGGTGCACTTCCTGTTGTCATTAGACCTAAGACTGAGTACCGTCCTTGCGTGCGGCAGTACCCATTGAAACCCGATGCCCTGCAAGGCATCGCACCTGTTATTTCAGATTTATTAAAAGCTGGTGTCATCATTCTTTGTCCTGATTCTCCTTGTAATACTCCGATTTTCCCTGTAAAAAAGGCACCTCCTTCTGTCGGGTGGAGAATGGTGCAAGATTTGCAAGCAGTAAACAGTGCTGTCATTCAGAGGGCACCTTGTGTCCCTGACCCACACACCTTGTTGAATTCATTAACGCCTGATGCAAAAATATTCTCGGTAATTGATATTAGCAACGCTTTCTTCTCTGTTCCTATTGCTGAAGAAAGCCAGTTTTGGTTTGCGTTTACTTATGCTGGGTTGAGATACACCTTTACCAGACTGCCCCAAGGGTACTGCGAAAGCCCAACTATTTATTCGCAGGTAATGGCAGCCAGCATGGCAAAATTTGTCCCACCAAAGGGAAGTCAGATTTTGCTCTATGTCGATGACATTTTGATTGCTTCTCCTGATTTTGATTCTTGTCAGACGGACACACTTGCATTGTTGCATCACTTGGCAAAAGAAGGCCACAAGGTCAGCAAAAACAAGCTCCAACTGTGGTCCGAGGAAATTAAATACTTAGGCCACAATCTCAGTTCCCAGGGTCGTACTATAATTGATAGTAGGAAAGTTTCCATTTTGAAGGCCCCTAAACCACTCACTAAAAAACAAATGATGTCTTTTTTGGGACTCGTTGGTTATTGCAGGAGCTGGGTGCCTGATTATGCTCAAATTGTTGCTCCTCTGTCTAAATTGATGTATGTTGAAGACATCTCAATGTCCACTCCGTTGAAATGGACTCCTGAAGCAGAGGATGCATTTGTGCTGATCAAACAGGCATTGGTCTCTAGCTCCACTCTAGCTTTGCCCAATTATGACAAGCCGTTTGTCCAAACTGTTGATTGTAAAGGTCATTATATGACCTCTGTCTTGATGCAATCACATGGCTCAAAACTTCGCCCTATTGCCTTTTATTCTTCTAAATTGGATAGTGTTGCTTGCGCTCTCCCACCATGCGTGAGGGCCGTGGTGGCGGCCTCCATGGCTGTGGAAAGCAGCGCCAGCGTTGTGTTGTTTCATTCTTTGACGCTGAAAGTTCCGCATGCAGTGTCGGCTCTTTTGCTACAAACGAACATGACCTTTTTGTCGCCTGCACGTCACCTGTCGTGCATGGCTACTTTGCTTTCCCAACCGCATCTGACCGTTGAGAGATGCACAACACTCAATCCTGCTACTCTCATTCCTCTTCCGGACGACGGTGAATTCTATGATTGTGTCGATGCGGCTCAACAAGTGGCAAAGGCTCGGCCCGATCTGGAAGACACACCCCTGTCTGGCGGTCATGTGGTTTTCGTTGATGGATCTTCGAAGAAAAATGATCTTGGCGTGACCCTCTCTGGTTACGCTGTTGTCTCGGCTGATGAGGTTTTGAAGGCTGTAAAACTGCCTTCCCATATGTCGGCGCAGGCCGCTGAGCTCATTGCTCTCACAGAAGCTTGCATTCTTTTGGCGAACAAACCCGTCACCATTTGGACTGACAGTCGGTATGCTTTCGCCACAGTGCACGTTTTTGCTCAACAATGGAGCAAACGTGGCATGGTAACATCTACGGGCAAGCCCGTCACCCATTCGACATTGCTACCTCAACTTTTGGACGCTGTCCAATTACCCTCCAGGGTGGCGGTCTGCAAATGTGCTGCTCACACTACAAGGACTGATCCTGTTTCTTTGGGTAATGCCTTCGCCGATAGGTCTGCCAAGGCTGCTGCTGAAGGCGTGCTCCATGTCCTCTCTTCTTGCATTGATTACAGTTCGATGTCACACATTTCCCCTGACGTGTTGCTTGACATGCAATCTCAGAGCCCCTCCCAGGAGCGACTCTCTTGGAAGAGGCGTGGCGCCGTAAAAAACAACAATGGCCTTTTTGTGTGACCTCTGGTCAAGCCTGTCTTGCCTCGGAACTTGTATAAGTGGGCTGCTATTTCGAGTCATGGGGTCACCCATGTCTCGACGGGGGGTATGGTGAAACAGATTGAGTCTATTTATACAGCATACGGGTTTGCGGGTTTTTCGCAACAATTCTGCAGAGCATGTTTGATTTGTGCTAAACACAATCCACAAGGTAACTTACTGCCTCAGAGAGGGACATTTCCAACTCCATTGTATCCATTTCACACAATACATATGGATTACATCCAATTAAATAAAAGTGAAGGGAAAGAATATTGTTTGGTCATCATCGATGCGTTTTCTAAATGGATAGAAGTTTTTCCCACCAGACATGCGGACGCACTAACAGTAGCAAAAGCTTTGTGCAAGGATATCATTCCAAGATATGGTATTCCAGAAAAAAATTATAGTGACAATGGTCAACATTTTGTTAATCAAGTGGTGCAAAACATTGGGAAAATGTTCCACATAAATTTAAGGAACCATTGTTCTTACCATCCGCAGTCCGCAGGCCTGGTTGAGAGGTTTAATGGAACTATAAAAAATAGGCTAAAAAAATGCATGGAAGAAACCAAACGACCATGGACTCAGTGTCTAGATTTGGTAAAAATGTACATAAATGTTACGAGTACGACTGGGTTGACTCCCTATGAAACCATTTTTGGAAGACCGTATAGGCTTCCTCAGTTCAAAAACGCTTGGGACGTTCCAGAAGAAGCCACTTTGGCCGACTACATGAGAAAAATGTTAGAACATGTAAAAAATCAAACCAGTAACACTGATGACCAACCCATCTCTCCGCAGGAAGACCCCAAAGTGGTACCGGGAGACTGGGTCTTAATCAAGAGTATCAAGAAGAAGAATTGGCACTCACCCAAGTGGGAAGGTCCCTTTTTGGTATTACTCACGACACCTAACGCTTTAAAAATAGCTGAACGCAACACGTGGATTAATTTGTCTCACTGTAAAAAAGTGATCTCCGCAGACCCAACCTAAGTAAGGAAGGTGAGCAAAGTCTGGTAATAGTGCCTGATTCTGGTGCCAAGATCCAGGGTTGACACGAAAGCTAGCGGAAGAATTCCAAGACACCAACCCGAAGCTCAGGGTGTTGACTCTGAGGAGATCTGAAACTAAGCGTTAAAATGCCGTTGAAAAGATGTTTTGCGAAGACGCGAACTTGCGACTATTGGGACTTATACGTTTGGATATTTGTCATCCTTGGTACTGCTATAGTTTGGACAGTGTGCTATGCGCACATCATCCCTTTTTATTTTAGACACGGGACTCACTAAAGCTACCACTGTTCCTGATTACGTTTTTTACGAGTATTGTTCGAGGGATAACAGAGCTACACATAGACGCGATAATTCCGCTGATTACCAATATTGTTCATGGAACGGTAATGCCTTACGTAGACATAGACGTGAAATCTCATCCTTTCCTGTGAATGTCATTTGCACGCCTGCTATCATTCATGCGGGTACCCCTTGCGTACCATGGCTCTTGGCCTGGACGTACAAAAATTCATTGACATTCACCGTGGCCCCAGACACGTCTTCCACTATCACTTTGCCCATGAAGAGTTTGAAAGGCTTTCGACAAGGCCGGCCCACTACGGGTGACAAATGGCTCAGATATTGGTGGTATTTGACTGGCCACCCAATTAGCACTGCTTGGGACACCCTTGTAACACAGGAACCAGGTTATTGGCCTCCTGGTTCCAGCAAAGAGGCTGCATTCTTTGCTAAGCGTGTAACTTTAAAAAACCAGGGCTCAAGCCTTCTTTTGACCTTTACACTCCCTGATGGCCAAATTCGGCCTCCAAACACTACTTTGTTCAACACTTCCTGTTGGGGTTTTCAGTTGTGGGCTTGGTCCTCTGGTTCGGATCCTCATTTTCCCTTTTGTAATTTGCGTTAACAAAACAATGTCGGGTGACGATAGCCCCATGTTAAATAATTATACCAAAACAGCTGGAGCGATGATCACGAGTGTGGTCCTCACCGATATAGATAGTCACTTTGTGGCCTCCACAAGTATAAGTGGCCAAACTAACAACTGGCTCCTCATGGCCGAGCAAGCCGCAAATATGACTAACACCAGTTGCGTTGTATGTATGGGCCCAAGGACCCTTTTGAAAATCATTCCTGCTAGTGTTGTTCCTGAGTGTGCAATAGTTTTGATGTTGAACCCTTCCATTCCGTCTACTCATGCTTGTTCCATATGGGACAAAGTCTATCCTGTTTCCTCTTTGACGAAGTTCAAACCCCTTTTTTCTACTGATGTTGCTAAGGGTAATTTCACGTGCATCAAATTACCTGGTACCGGCGTAAAGCTTGGTGCTTTAACTGCACCAATGCGTGCTTCTTTTATAAATGTTGCCGCCCCTTTCTCACCAATTGCTCGTAGTGATATTTGGTTTTGGTGCAATACTAACAAACTTTATGATAGTCTGCCTTCTAATAGCTCCGGAATTTGCGCTTTGGTAACCCTTTTGCTTCCCGTTTTATTGATGCCCATGACTCCTCATGAGCTGGGATCTTTTATTGATTCTATTGTGCCCAAATTCTGGTTGAGAGCTAAGCGAAGTGCCGAATGGCAGGGCACGGCGGATCCGACCTACATAGATGCCATTGGCGTTCCCAGAGGAGTACCGGATGAGTATAAGCTGGTGAACCAGATAGCAGCTGGTTTTGAATCCACCCTGTGTTGGTGGTGTACTCTTAACAAAAATGTTGACAGAATCAATTACATCCACTACAACGTGCAGAGGCTTGGAAATTGGACCGAGTCGGGCTTCAAGGCGGTCCACTCCCAGCTGGCCGCTACTTCCCTCATGGCTTTCCAGAACCGGATGGCCCTTGACATGCTACTCTCATAGGGCGGTGTCTGCGCCATGTTCGGTGAGCAATGCTGCACTTTCATCCCAAATAACACTGCAGCTGACGGGAGCCTGTCCCAGGCCCTTGAGGGCTTGAGGACCTTGAATGGGAAGATGAAGGAGCACAGTGGAGTGAACACGGAGGTTTGGAACAACTGGCTGAATGTGTTCGGCAAGTACCGCACCCTGGTTTCCTCGGCCCTTGTCTCCCTCGCCGTTTTTTCTGCTGTTTTGACCTTGTGTGGATGTTGCTGTATTCCGTGTCTCCGGTCTCTAATTAACAGATTAATTACAACTGCTATCTCTCCAGCGGCTGAGGCTTTTCCGTTGCTCCCGGGGGACGTCTTTGAGTTTGACAAAAATTGCCACCTTAGCGTTGGCTCCATCTTTGAGGCCCCTGCTGTTGACCTGTCCAATTTCTTTCCTGAGACTGACATTGACTGATTGGCTTCAATCCCCTCCCGGGTGTAAATTTGTTCTTATGACGTGTGATCCTGCGGCTGAAAATCTTTTGAAGTGGCCGCCTTTAGGTGATATGAGTGTCTCTGAGAACTTATGATAAACAGGGGAGAATTGTTGGGAAAATGTATATATATGTTATCATGCGTTCTCTTTTTGTTTCTTTATTACTATATTACGATAAATGTTTTACCGCTATATTAGTACGAATATATGCTTGTTCTGCTTTGCTGTTCTTATGTTCACCACAGAAAAGGTGTGAGGTTATATCTGGGTCGGCGGGATGCAGCTGCAGAAAACACAATGCCCTGCAACGGCATTGTGTCTATCAATCATCTTTCTTGGTCGAGTGGCTGTCACCGCACCTCTCACTCTCAAGGAATGGAGCGCTAGGAGCGCCCCTGGTTACCTGCCCAAGTGGTTGCTTGAACTTACTGAACTTGCTGAACTCTGTGCTTCTTCCTATATCGCCATATAAGTATATCACCTGCCGTTTTTTACGTTTACCAAGCAGAAACCTTCGCGCTTCCCCTCTCCCTTAGCGGTTTCTGCTACACTTGTGGGTAGGGCAAACCCCAAAGAAAAAGAGCGAGGATGCAGACAGACCTTAGTGTAGTTCGGTCATTGTAAGCTGTCTGTACTGCACTCCTTGCGCAAGCTGCGACTCAATATTCTGCCTCACTTGTGGTCTGTCTGCTGATGCTTTTCTCTTAACATTTATTCAGTCGGTGAATAAAAACCTGACAGCCGGGATCAGATGAACTAGACAGTGGTCCGAGAGTCCTAAAGCTGCACGAGCCGCAGAGTGGTATGCATCCTTGATCACGGTGTAGCAGTGGTCCAGAGTCAGTGCCCCCCTGGTGGGACACGTTACGTGCTGTCTGTATCTGGGGAGTTCGTGTGCGAGGTTCGCCCTGTTAAGATCACCCAGAACAATGATTAGTGAGTTTGGTAGAAGTTTCTCCATGTCTGTTACCTGGTCAGCTAGCATCTGCGTGGCTTCACTCGCACGTGCGTGTGGTGGGATGTAAACAGCCGCCATGACGATAGAGGATAACTCCCGTGGTGAATAGAACGGCCGGCAGTTTATGAAAAGTGTTTCTAGGAGAGGGCTGCAAAACTCTTTCAACACCGTGACATCAGTACACCAACGTTCATTAATGTAGAAACAGAGACCACCTCCCTTTGATTTTCCGGAGAGCTCCGTGCTGCGATCTGCTCGCATTAGCCTGAACCCGGCTAGCTCCACGGCGTGGTGGGGGATTCGTTCGCTAAGCCACGTTTCCACAAAGCACAGCGCGGCGGATCTGCTGAAGTCCGTGTTCCTTGAAGTGAGGAGCAGCAGTTCATCCATCTTGTTCGCCAGGGAGCGGACATTCGCCAGATGAATTGACGGTAGGGCAGAACTAAACCCTTTCTGCCTCAGCCTTACGAGTGCTCCGGCTCGCTTTCCGCGCCGCCGTCGTCGCGCTAGCTTGTACAGCACCGCCGCTCCGGCTAGAATCTCCGACAAACAGTCTGAATCGGAGAGAACAGGAGAGAAAATACCAGAAGAAGTCTGTCCGATGTTTAACAGAGCTTCTCTGGTAAAAGTGATCCGGGATGGACAGCAGAGGACACAGAAAACACACAAAATAAGACAAATAAACAGAGAGCGACTCACCGTGGCTGCCATCCGCGGCGCCATCATATGACGTCCTGTGTGACTGGTTTTGCCTGGTTTTCCTGTGGCTCAACTATAGGAACCGGATTCTGTTCCTGTGTTTGTGTACGTCCTGTTGGAAGGGAGAGTTTCTCTTTACCACTGCTAGGATAATACACCAAATATGCTGGACTATTTTTGTCATACCCAACAAAAATATCTTTTGTCACATCTTGGGCCTAGTTTTCTTTTGTCCTGTCTGTAGGCATAACACATTGATCCAAATGTATGCATTTTTGCCAAGTTTGGTTGCTGTCCTGTTAATTACCCATAAATTGTGAAGCATTGTCAGACCTGATTTGTTTTACCTTCCCATAATGGGATGTATCAGCAAGAAATTTCTCAGTAGCTTGCACAACATTGCTCTTTTGCTTTAGAAAATAAACAAAAACAGCACCAGTATAGTCATCAGTGAAAGACACAGCATATTTGTGACCATCTATAGAAATTGGATCTATTGGCCCTGCAAGATCAGTATGACCCAATTCAAAAACTGATCTGGCTCTAGCATCTGGCTCCCTGTTCCTAGTTTGAACAAATTTATTTTCTGTACATACCGTTTTTTTCCATGTATAATGCGCCCCCATGTATAATACGCAGCCTAAAAATGGCATGTTGATGCTGGAAAAAAGCCTGTACCCATGTATAATACGCACCCAATGTTTATGATTTTTTTTTTTTTTCCTAATGCCTCAAAGTCCCAATGATCGTCACACACGCAGGGAGGCAATGGGTCCCATTTTTCTAGTCTTTGGTATGGTCTTAACTAGGCTGGATGTAATTTTTTTTGTTGGCGTTGATTTCTCCGACTGCCCGTAAAGGCACCAACGCAATCCATGCGGACATGTGAAAAAGGCGTGCGGACGTGAAAAAGGTGGCTCTGTATGGGAGAGACGTTGAAGAGGAATAAAAACACCCTTGGAAACCAAAACTTGCCCCTCGTCGTGACTCGGAGCCGCAACAAATGTTTCGGATTTGTGTAGGGTACATTGCGACAGAAAACGAGCAGGTGATCGAGCAAGCGTCTGATACGAGAGCATTGCGGTCGTATGGAGCGTGTTTGAAGTGAACAGCAGAGATGAAAGGAACAAGGCAAAGTGTTGTGAAATAAAATATTACCTGTAATACCCATTTTGTTATTTGCTGATTGAAACTGCTAATTAAACTGTGAATTGAAACTAATAGGTAGAGAACTGAACTCTCGTTCTTTATATAGCTGACGTGTCTTGCGCATCCGTTCTGCGCATCTGTAATGGCGGCCTCCGTATGATATCCGGTTTGCGATGGAGATTAAAAAACAAACAATATTTGACAATAACACACCATCAAGGATTGCACCATCGCATCAAACGATGTGTCGTCAATTATGAATTTTACTGACTAAGTGTGTTGGGCAGGATGGCTGAATGCGATGCGCGATTGACAACAAACAAGACAACAAGATTTTAGGACAATAAATTAGTTAAATTTCGCGCATTATACACGGAAAAAAAACGGTATGTCACATTGCAAGACAAACTTGTCAGTTTTCCCTTTGATTTTTGTTAGAGTGGTGCTCACTAATTTATTTTGCAAGAACCACACGGGAGACGGTATGCCTTTTGAACACTTGCAAGTGGAGAGCTCGTTCGTCGCTGTGCATACGATGATCGAACGAAGTCTGACTTTGGATTCTTGCAAGAGACTTTTTATTGAGAGAAAGCAGGGTGGGGGTGAGAGTGGAAAGGATGGAGTTGAAGCCCCTGGCTTCTGGTCAAAGCATAGCAGGGGGTCTTTTACGACGTTGGTGGAAACAGAACAACTTAGATTGCTTCCTCTGCAGCAGGTCAATCAGTTCAAAGGATCTTAGCACTTTGTTCTACTACTTTGTCAAGACAGGACAAGTTTGGTTAATTATAATTATAAGATGTCCTGTGGATAGGTGGGGATGTACAACAGGGTAGCTTTACAGCATGTCAACCAGCACCACATCCGCATCTCCCCTGCGCTCTGCAACACCACTGCGTTTAGTCCCATCAGCCAGCTCCATGAAGTGAGTCTCTGACCGGAATCCATCGTCGAACTTCTTAAACCGCGTAATGTCGGTGATGATGTGGGAAGTCTCCCCCGTGTCGACCATCAGCCCCATCTGCTTGACATGGGGTCGTTGCTTAACCGCTGCATCACAATCGGTCACCCCGAATGTAAACTCGCTGCTGCCGTGCGCCGCCGAAACCTGTCCGCGCGTCATCCTGACGTTGCGGTCTTCTTCTGCAGGTCATAAAGCCGTGGGATGAACTTTGACAGTGGTTGCACCACTGGTTACGGTGACACCCTGGCAACGTGCCCTTTCACGCCACATCGGAAATACACCACATCCGTGGTACCATCTCCCCGTCGGTCACCAACACCTGCTGGAGTACGCTTCCCTGGCAGCCGCACTTGTGCCCTCATGACGTTGTCCTCTGTCACTGCCCCACGCATCTTTTTAGTGTCCACAAAACTTCAGAGTTTGCCTTTAAAGTCTGCAAAACTCACTGGGTCATCACTCTGTGAGATGTGAACTGTGAATGGTTTGAATGTTTCAGGAAATCCTTTTAAAACCATCGCCACCAACAGGCCGTCACTCTGTGTCTCTCCAGCATTTCTCAAAGCTGTGATCGCTGTTTCTGCACGGATGACATACTCAGTCACGCTTACTCGACTGGACTTCTGTAAAGTTGTCAGCTCGGTATACAGGCAAATGATCCGAGGCTTACCTCTGCTTGCATAATAGTCTCTCAACATTTTAAGCGCTTTGCGACCATTATCAGCTGCTTCTCGCATGATGAGTGACAAACATTTGTAGTCCAGGAACTGGATTAGCTCCGCATAAGCCTTGGCGTTCTTAGTTTTGTCGTCTTCTTCCTCCTTCAAATCGCCCGTACCCCAGTCGGGTCTTTGAGGATGGTATCTTTCAGACCTTGCAACAACATGTGCTCCAAAAACTCCCACGGTTCAGAATTCTTCTCGTCACCGTTGAAAACCAGCCGAGTCCAGCGGCGGCTTGACTCAGCTTGCGTGGTCACAATGTTGGACGTCAACACTCACACGCGTTGCCTCCCTACAAAGTTATCACATAGACGGCCACTTCATATCCTGGGCCCATAACCTGTTAGCAGACTTATTTAAATAAAATAAGTCATACTGTGGAGACAGGGAAAATGACGACGGTCACACACCTGCGTGAAGCTGGCCCGCCACCCCACGCAAAATTTAAGGAAAATAGTCTCTTTCGTTTGTGCTGTAAAAATTTTCGTATGTGCAGTAACGGATTTCTAGTTGACAAAGATTATTTTATAGGTCATCCAGAGTTCACCCTGACCCCCATCTGCTCCAAATGAACCCAAAATTGTACCATTCATTTGTGGTTCGTTTGAGCTGGTTTGTGCTGCAAAATCTTTGTTTGCGCTGCTACGGTTTCGTAGATATTATACATTTAATTTTTAGCGATGACGTCACTCAGCCCCCATTTAACTCCAAATGGACCCAAAATAGTACCGATTGTTTGTGCCGCAAAAAATTTAGTTTGCGCTCAGTGAATCATTCAATGTGTCATTTATTTAATATTGATTTATTTTCTAGAGATGTCAAACTAATCGTTCAATGACCCTCCCCCTACACACACACACACACACACATGATGATACGGCTGTTTTTTTATCCAGTGGAAACAACCCATACACAAACAATACAACTACCCCTCCCCTTATAATATTATAATTATATTATAATATACCGTTTTTTTCCGTGTATAATGCGCGAAATTTAACTAATTTATTGTCCTAAAATCTGGGGTGCGCATTATACATGGGTGCAATGCTTTTTTAATTTTTTTTTTTTAATTTTTTTTTTTTAATTTTTTTTTTTTTTTTTAAGAAAATCATGGTACAACAAAACCAACAACAGGACTGACCGACAAAGACGTGGAACAAAAAGACAGGGTGACATTACCAAAGACAGGAACAGAAACCAAACAGACATCATGACAGTAACACATGCAATGATCCGACGGTGAGCGAGGGGCAGACAGGACTTAAATACAAAACACGTTACATCAGTGCTTCTCAATTATTTTCTGTTACGCCCCCCCCCTAGCAAGAAGAAATCTATTCGCGCCCCCCCTCCCCACCGTGACTATCCTAACTTGTCTTGTAAGTCGTAAAATGTTGCACTGTCGCAAACGTGACAGAAGTAACAATGAGAGCGCCACTGCCCCCTGCTGTAGTAAACCCGCAATTACACTTTATTCTAGTACTGCCAAAAAAAAAGCCTGTTCCCCAGGCTCACACGCGCCCCCCCACTATTTGAGAAGCACTGCGTTACATTGATTGAGGTGACACAGGAAGGGAGGGGCGACGCGAACAGAAACTATGGCAACCTAGACACATAGCAAAACTGGGGACGAGACATGACAAATCTCCCTCGAAATAAAACTTGAAATCACCTTTCTTCTTGTTTGTTGTCAATCGCGCATCGCATTCAGCCATCCTGCCCAACACACTTAGTCAGTAAAATTCATAATTGACGACACATCGTTTGATGCGAAGGTGCAATCCTTGATGGTGTGTTATTGTCAAATATTGTTTGTTTTTTAATCTCCATCGCGGACCGGACGTCATACGGAGGCAGTATCACTCCGCATGCGCACTATGGATCCGATGCGCAGAACGGATGCGCAAGACACGTCAGCTATATAAAGAGCGAGAGTTCAGTTTTCTTCCTATCAGTTTCAATTCACAGTTTACTGATCGCGGTGGTGCCTTTACGGGCAGTCGGAGAAATCAACGCCAACAAAAGAAAATACATCCAGCCTAGTTAAGACCATACCAAAGACTATAAAAATGGGACCCATTGCCTCCCTGCGTGTGTGACGATCATTGGGACTTAAAAAATTTTTTAAAAAAAAATTAAAAATTGGGTGCGTATTCTACATGGGTACAGGCTTTTTTCCAGCATCAACATGCCGTTTTTAGGGTGCGTATTATACATGGGGGCGCATTATACACAGAAAAAAACGGTAATACATATATATAAATATTATATTAATATATATTTTGACAAAATATAAGTATAATAAAGTATATTATAATAATAATAATAATAATAATTGGCTCGGGGTATTTAACACATTTCTTTCTATAATACAACACTTACACACTGATCCGTTGGCAACAGTCTCTCACCCGGTTGTGAACGGGAAGTTGCGTCACTGACTCGTTCGTGAACGGGAAATTATGTCACTGACTCGTAAAGTCCCTCCTCCATCTAACGCTCGCTGGCGCTGATGGTCGTTCGTGAAGATTCACGAGTGAGTGACAGACAGCATTGCCTCTATGCCATTGCAAACCGACACACATTGATGTTTTAATTTTGTATTTGTTGGATAGTAGTTGATGGTGTTATTATATTGAATGTGTTTGTGTTTGTGTTTGAATAAAAGGTTTTAAAAAAAAACGTTATGCCGACATTTACATAGTTCACGCCAGGAGACGCAACATATTCACTGACTGATCCGTTGATGCACAGGAAGGCAGTTCACTCATTGACTCGTTCGCGAACGGGAAAGCCACTGATACGTTCTCTTGGTGAACTGGAAATCCGAATCACTCAGTGAGTGGTTCGTTCACTCACAGATTCGTTCGTTGGTAAACGGGAAATGCAATTCACAACTCGTTTGTGAACGGAAAGTTATGTCACTGACTCGTAAAGTCCCTCCATCTAACGTTCGCCGGCGCTGCTGATTGGTCTTCACGAGTGAGTGAGTGAGTGAGTGAGTGAGTGAGTGAGTGAGTGAGTGAGTGAGTGAGTGAGTGACAGCATTGCTGCTATGCCATTGCCACCTGACACACGTTATGCCCCCATTGATGTTTTAATTTTGTATTTGTTGGCTTGTAGTTGATAGTGTTATTATACCGAATGTGTTTGTGTTTGAATAAAAGGTTGAAAAAAACGTTATGCCGACATTTGTTATTTTGGGGGACATCAACTCATATAACAACGTAAAACACATATACATATTGTCATATATAGCAGTTAACAAAATGTCTGATTTTTATGTTTTGATTGGCGAATATAAATACAAGGAATAAAACACCAGACAAGTTATAACATAAATGTTTATTAAAATAATAATAATGATAGTGATAATAATAATAATAAAAGTACATCTCAAACCAGCAATGTGAAACTGCAGTCGATATATTGAATAACAACATTTAGGCATATATATGCATACACGTTATTTAAAACCTACTATAAGTAAATCGTAAATCTACATTCTGGCTTACATAGTAGGGATGGGCGATACCAATCATTTTGGATTCGATCCGATACCAAGTATTTCCTGCCCAAAAATACCCGATATCGATACCGGAAGTGTAATTTCCGGCCAAAATTTTTTTTCATGCAGTGGCATGCTGCATCAATATTTTGTGCCTTACATGTGACTATTGACCTGCACATTTGTATACTACAGCAGGTGTTTCACTGCAAATGATACGGACACACAAGATTAAAAGGCAGTAGCAGCCCCCATCTCCCAAGTGTTACTTACTTAGGTGATATCTTCAGAGACGTATCATCGCAATCAACACCACTGAACTTTGATTCTGCCCCTGTGTTCGAGCGCTGTCTTCTAAATCAAAGTGTTCACTTCCAAAAGCCGCGTGGCTAAAGACGCCGTGTTCTTCTGTGTGTCCAGCCGGCTCCGGTCTCACATTGCTGGGCAGAGTGCCGCATAAGTCCCCTTCACCTGGAGCACCTCCAGAACTGAAGTCAGCGGTTACTCCAAACAAGCTCCAGGCTAAAAAAGTTTCCATGAAGGAGATGGCAAACCTGTCTGCTTACAAATACGTAAGTGTCCTGCTTACGCCTATGTGCCACTGTTTCTCACCAAAAACAAAAACTTTATCGCTAGCTTGGCCATTGCCGCTCCCGCTGTTCCTCTGTGACTGACAGCACATAAAGTGGCTCCAGCCAATCAGATGGGTCTACGTCATGGCAGCACTGCGAAAATGACGAGTTTTTTATGATTAAAATATGATTTTAAAAACTGTAGCATGTCACCGCCCTCTAGTGATAAATTAAATGAACAACACCAGTTGGCATTTTGGTATTAATTTTAGTAAATTTCATTTGTTAACAGATTTTTTTAAATAAACACATAGGTACCTAACAAATCTTTTACAACAAAACAAAAAAATAAGTAGAAATATATATATATATATATATATATATAAAATAATAAATAATAATAAAAATAATTTTTTTTTTAATATATATAACACATCAAGTATTCGTAATAAAATAGGAAAATATATATTTCACATCAAAATAAAATAAGTAAAAAATAAAATTAAGAATACATCAGTGTTACTTTTGACAAAATATTTTGATTCAGCTTTTGTCTTAGTTTGACTATTTTATGTTAGTTTAGATGAGATTTAGTCAAATTATTGTTTTTAATTTAGTCTAATTCATGTCAGTTTAGCAAAATAAGTGTATATCCAATACCACCCCCCCCCCCAGAACAAACCTTTGTTACCAATATGTGAATAAAATAAAACCCAAAATTTACACATCTCAATCCAATTCTCAAATTAGATTCCCGAAATATAAACAATTTTGGCAATTTTTACACAAAAAATGTCCTAATTTTTACATGAAAGTAGTAAACAAAACTTGTAATAGATTTTTCTTACATTTATGACACTGATCTACAGCAAAAGTTCCAAATTTATACCGTTTCTTTCCGTGTATAGTGCGCAATATTTAACTAATTTATTGTCCTAAAATCTGGGGTGCGCATTATACATGGGTACAAAAAATTTTTAATTTTATTTTTTAATTTAATTTTATTATTATTTTTTTTTAAGTCCCAATGATCGTCACACACGCAGGGAGGCAATGGGTCCCATTTTTATAGTCTTTGGTATGGTCTTAACTAGGCTGGATGTAATTGTTTTTGTTGGCGTTGATTTCTCCGACTGCCCGTAAACGCACCACCGCGCTCCGTGCGCGCACGGGAAAGAGGCGGCTCTGTATGGGAGAGACGTTGAAGAGGAATAAAAACACCCTTGGAAACCAAAACTTGCCCCTCGTCGTGACTCGGAGCCGCAACAAATGTTTCGGATTTGTGTAGGGTACATTGTGACAGACAGCAAACAAGCAGGTGATCGAGCAAGCCTTGTCTGATACGAGAGCATTGCGGTCGCATGGAGCGTGTTTGAAGTGAACAGCAGAGAAGAAAGGAACAAGGCAAAGTGTTGTGAAATAAAATATTACCTGTAATACGGATTTAGGTAGAGAACTGAACTCTCGCTCTTTATATAGCTGACGTGTCTTGCGCATCCGTTTTGTGCATTTTAGGAGGGTGAAGAGCAGCGGACTGAGCACGCAGCCTTGAGGGGCCCCCGTGCTCAGCGTGATGCTGGCGGAGATTTTGTCGCCAACACGTACTACCTGTGGCCTCTGACAGAGGAAGTCCAGTAGCCAGTTGCAGGGGTAGGTACTGAGGCCCAGCGCGTCAAGTTTGCTGATGAGGCGTTGTGGCACAATGGTGTTGAAGGCAGAACTGAAGTCCACAAACAGCAATCTCACATACGAGTCCCTCCTCTCCAGGTGGGTGAGGGCCGAGTGGAGGGCAGAGCAGATGGCATCCTCAGAAGACCGCTTGGCTCGGTACGCAAACTGGAAGGGGTCAATGGTGGGGGGGAGAACGGATCGGATGTGCTCCATGACAAGCCGCTCAAAGCACTTCATGATGATGGGCGTAAGTGCCACGGGGCGGTAGTCATTGAAGCAGGACGGAGCGGGTTTCTTCGGCACAGGTACGATGGTGGCAGCTTTGAAACACGACGGGACGATGGCCTGCTGCAGGGAAGTGTTAAAGATGTTCGTGAAGACATCCGTCAGCTCACCAGCGCAGTCCTTCAGCGCCCGACCCGGGATGTTGTCAGGGCCCGCCGCCTTACGGATGTTGATGGCGGCAAGCGCCCTCCTCACGCTGTCGGCGGAGAGGCACAGGGGCAGCTCGTGTGACGGGGGAGTAGCCTTCAGCGGGCAAGTGCTGTTCTGAGCGTCGAAGCGAGCAAAGAAGCGGTTGAGGTCATTGAGCAGACGGTATAATACATATATATACTGCGTTATAGGAGGTCTTGCATAATGTTGTCAGTGGGGTGCGCTGTGTTGCGCAAGAGGGATTGTACTGCTATGGAAGACGAGTGGGGAAAAATAAAAAGTTGCTGAATAAAAAAGTACATTAGCGTTTATCTCTACTCTGCATAAACACAAGTGTTTTTTTAATTTTTTTTATTTAATAATTCAACTGTAGCATGATTGCAGATGGTATTAGACAGACTTGAGATACATATACAAAAGATAATGTAAACATGGTTTGAGGCAAAGAAATGTATGAAGTCCAACAATTGTGCAAATCAAAATGATTACGACTTCAGAGTTCAAAGCATTGCTGAAAAAGTAACCAAATAAATGTATGATTAAACAATAAATAAGCAATCAAACAAATAAACAAATAAATACATAAATAAAGGAGAACAGAAAACAGACTGTACGTATTTGAGACTTAATAGAGTAAAACCAGAGGGGCAAGTTTCCAACAGTCAAAGGCCAGGCAATACCCAAGAAGATACAATAAAAACATGGAGGTGAGGAAAAGCAGCAAAACTAAAACGGGCTTCCTGACAATTTTCCATAGAAGTCAAGTAAAATATATTTACATAGCCCTAAATCACAAGCAGTCTCAAAGGGCTTTACATAGACAAATTGGCAATTATTCTCAAAGCATCCCCTGATCTTAAGCTCCCAAAAGGGCAAGGAAAAACTAAAACAAAAAACACCAGGGGAAAAAGGAGAAACCTTGAGAAGGGACCACAGATGGGAGGATCCCCCTTTCAGAATCACCAGGCTGCAATGGATGCAGAGAGGGCACATAAAAGACAGCATGTTAAAAATAAAAGAGGTAGATGTCAAAGTCAAAGCGAAGAGCTGCCAGAGGTGCCCTTGATTGTTCCGTAGAAGAATCAGCAGAAGTCACGATTGCCACGCTGGTTTGGGAGTTTGCGTTCCATGATGCTGGCCTCCATCGTACGAGTCCTTTTGAAAGACTTGGCTGTCGCTGTGCTACAATATAATATCATTATGAACTCATTTTTGAAAATCACATTACAATACTTCAAAAACATGTACAACTGGCATCCGTGTACTAAAGAGTGAATGACGTGAACACATTCACAAACCTGTGTCATTTCTCTGGCAAGACAGGCCAAATCCCATCAAGGTTCAGTACCGCAGGGGCCAAACTCCTGTCTTGACAAAGGGAACACGTGGAGTTAGAGGAAACACGGAAAAACTGAAACAACAAACATTGAGTTGGTGAGGATACGAGTTGAAAAACATTTAAAACTAGAATTTGCAATTCCTGAAGAAATTGCGTGTGAAGGTGAAGTTGAATAAATATTTAAGGAATGCTGCAGAATGATGTTGAAACGAGTTGAATCGGTTGAATAATGTAGAAATGAGAAGGGAAAAAGGAAATATTGGAGAATTGGGTGTGAATTTCAAAATAGAAGTGAAGTTTTTGGTAAGTTGTGGAATAGGTAGAAAAATGATGAACAGTTGAAAGTTGGAATGGGTTGAATCGGTTGAAAAATGTAGAAATGAGAAGGGAAAAAGGAATTGGGTGTGAATTTCAAAATAAAAGCTGTGAAGTTTTTGGTAAGTGGGAAATTGTGGAATAGGTAGAAAAATGATGAACAGTTGAAAGTTGGAATGGGTTGAATCGGTTGAAAAATGTAGAAATGAGAAGGGAAAAAGGAATTGGGAGTGAATTTCAAAATAAAAGATGTGAAATATTTGGTAAGTTGTGGAATAGGTAGAAAAATGATACACAGTTGAAAGTTGGAATGGGTTGAATCGGTTGAAAAATGTAGAAATGAGAAGGGAAAAAAGAATTGGGTGTGAATTTCAAAATAAAAGATGTAAAGTTTTTGGTAAGTGGGAAGTTGTGGAATAGGTAAAAAAATGATGAACAGATGAAAGTTGGAATGGGTTGAATCGGTTGAAAAATGTAGAAATTAGAAGGGAAAAAGGAACTGGGTGTGACTTTCAAAATAAAAGATGTGAAGTGTTTGGTAAGTGGGAAGTTGCGGAATAGGTAGAAAAATGATGAACAGTTGGAATGGGTTGAAAAATGTAGAAAAGAGAAAGGAAAAAGGAAATATTGGAGAATTGGGTGTGAATTTCAAAATACAAGATGTGAAGTTTTTGGGAAGTTGTGGAATAGGTAGAAAAATGATGAACAGTTGAAAGTTGGAATGGGTCGAATCAGTTGAAAAATGTAGAAATTACAGTTGAAAAACAAAATTTGGAGAATTTGGTTGAATTTTAATTTGAACAATTATGCATCGACATTCATTCCTTCATGCATTCATTCATTCACGCATTCATCCATGCATTCATTCACGCATTCAATTTTTATCACGTCACCCTGCACACGTGTGACAGTGATGGCCAGCCCATCTTGTGGTATCTTCGGGGGCTGGCTGAAAGTTTTCTGCCAGATCTCAAGCTTGATGCTTGTCACTTCGCCCGAATCGGACACAACCTCCACCACCTCTTCCCCATAGAGGATACCACAGACATTTAGGATGAGGCTGGAGTTGCAGGCCTGTTGAATAAAATAAAAATCTAATTAGTTTTTATGAATGGAAAACAAAGTTTACTAAAGGCTAATCATGCCTCCAAATAAAGCAAGTGGGAGCAGTAAAGCAATCCTAAAACACAGACGTTCTTAAAGCAATGTGACAGTGAGCGCCCGGCGCGCTGCGGGCGGTTGCGCAATGGGACCAAATTAAGCCCCCTGCGCACTGAGGTACACTTCAATTTTGGAAAGTACATTAGGACGTTACAAATATTTTGTAAATTTCAGCGACGGTCACAATAATGCGACCAGCGCGGAGCAGTTGCGCGGTCGGCAGCGCGCTACGGTTGCACGCTGGGCGTAACGCTGCAATTGCGCGATGGGACAAAAATGAAGAAATGAAGAAAAAAAAATGAAAAAAGGGATTTATTTAGTCTTGGAACGGATTAATTTTTTTTCCATTGTTTGTAATGGGAAAAATAGATTGGGAACCTTAACCCAGTTGATCTTGGAAAAGGGAATAATCAGCAAAAAGCAAGCACCATTTAAATTCCACTGCTATGAAGCCATTTACTAACCTTTATTTCTGTGAAAGTCGTAGAGTGGAGCATTACTCCCGAATCGTTCACCCGGGCACTCAGGTGGGTGAAAACGAAGGAACCCCCTACTTTTAATTCAACGAGATTAGCCTCCCGCCAAAGGCCAATTTTGACAGCGGCTTCATCCTGCGGTAGTTTAAAAAAAGTGTGTGCAAAGTGGTACAACAGCGGAAGTACAAATGCCTACTTACTTTTTTGAGTGTCAAAGCCCGAAATGGCGCAAGGTTGTTCCCTCTCTGGCGCACCATGCGGATTGGACGCATCTAAAGTGGAGCAAATTGAGATGACCAAAAAAAAAAACCTTAGTACTAAACAGAGGATTTCAATGATATTGTGTGTGTGTGTGTGCGCGCGCGTGTGTGCGTGTGGGTGTGTGTCGGTGTGTGTCGGTGTTGGCGTGTGTCGGTGTTGGCGTGTGTGTGTGTGTGTCGGTGTTGGCGTGTGTGTGTGTGTTGGTGTTGGCGTGTGTGTGTCGGTGGGTGGTTGGCTTTGCATGCGCATGCATGTACATTATTGCACATGCATCATGTCTTCACAGGTGAACACAAAGACGTGTGTATATGTGCATTTGCGGCTGCAGGTAACTTACATCGGTTATTACGCCCTCCAGTGACACCATCTCCTCAGGTAGTTTATTCACTACCTCCTGAGGAGATGATGCCACTGACTTGGGGTAGACCAGGGCCCTGGCCTCTTCTTCCAGCTGTGGGCTGGTTTGGACTTCCGCCGCCATGAAAATTTTTGAGCCGGCTTTGGTGAGGAGCCCTTGGCCACGTTCGTCCACACCAAAGTTTAAAAAAATGTAACTGCTGCCCTCTGTGACGAGGGCTGCCAAGTGTTCAAAGAGAACTACTTTATAGGCTCTCGTCGTCACAGAGGGCAACAGTTACATTATTGTAAATTTTGTATTTTTAGTACTTCTAAATAAATATTTAACATGCAGGTGAATTAAACTTACACTTTCGACCTGTCCCTCAACGTTTACCAGCCCCTCAAGAGGGTTTCTGATCACCTCGCTGAGGGGCATTGCCAACGACGGGGGGAAAATTAGTGCGCGTGCCTCAGCCCTTAAGGCATCGCTGCACTTCGCCTCCGCCCTGACGTATATTTTGCTGCTCTTTTGACAGAGCAGCACATTTGGCTTGTTGGTCTCCGCCATGAAATGGGCGATAACGTAACTGTTGCCCTCTGTGACTCGGCGAGCCAGATGACTGAAAAGAGTCATCTTAAAAGCGGTCTTACCATCACAGAGGGCAACAGTTACGTTTTCATAATGCCCATCTTTTTCACAGGTTGACTTCCACGCTCTGGCCCGAATGTTGCGCCGCATCCCCACCACTTGGGCTTTGATGACTTTTCTGTTCATTCTGAAAGAGAAAGTGCCAAACGATAATAATCAGGAATTTTTCGGATATTTTTTTTGTATACACATTTCCATTTCATTCCAAGTCTGTGAAAAAAATTTCAAAAAATGTGTAACGTTCTTGTCAATCTGGCGAACGCATGTCCCACTGCAGCATTTAGCGACAAGGCGAAGCACTTTGCCTTCACTCGGACAAATTGCAAAACGGATGACCGAAAGCAGCCAAAGACACTTGAAATGTTGCTTGTATTTGTAGCATGTGATTTTACTAATCTTCCTTTCTTTGTTTGTGTATCCACTTTGACTTTAAACCAGCAATGTCTTCAATTGCAAGCACATGGGGATGGCGGTGGACATTTTGTCCCATTGTGCACACATGGACGGCCAATTTTCCTTGTGCAAAAGCCTTGCGCGCAGACTTTGAACAGCCTTCCAATGATACAGCATTAATTTTCACAGGTAAAACAATATAGCAGATTTAAAAGTGCCGCCTATGCTTGTTTTACAACTTATTTTCACTTTCATGCATCTAATGGAGTTAATTCATTCCAAATTCTTCAGAATGTACCTCAGAAAAAGACCATTGCAACAACAGGACAATATTTTAACCGAGTATAGTAAATGAAATGGCAGAATCTTAGAGTATTCTATTAACCGCTACCCAGTTTGGAAATGATAATTTGCACACAAACACATCAGTCCAGGTTAAAAAAAAAAAAAAAAAAAAAACTAGGCACATGCGTCAGTGTTTATTGAAGATGTTTATCCAAAATCAAATTTGAAGTTAGAGGGGAGATACTTGAGAAATCACTTACCTCTGTCTTCAGGTTTGCTGTAACGAGGGCAGCTTGGCGTCTCCACTAGGGATGGGCGGATCGATACCAAAATATCGATATATCGATCCAGGCTGCTCATTTTTGAGTATCGATCTCCCTAGCTAAAATGTGGATACTTACAATTATTTAATTATATCTTTCCTCATTTTTTTCTGCTCCAATTTGACGACTTGCACTCATGCTAGCACTACTTTTCCTTCCGCCTGCTGCACCGGCGTGTCCTGCTCTGCTCTGCTCCCGTCCCCTTTTCTCACAAGCCAAGCCCTCCTCCTCCGCCCCCCGTTCCAATCCAAACAAACACAAACAAGCATGGCCCCGGCGGCGGCCCAGTCCGAGCGCAAAAGAAGTTTGGTTTGGGGATATTATAGTTTACTTAACAACAACGAGGCAAAATGCGAAATTTGTCACAAAACAATTAAATATTGTGGCAACACCACAAACCTGACTAAACATTTAAGCAAAATTCACTCCGAGGTTCATAAAGAGCTGCAGTTGAAACGTGCCGCAGCGACGGAAAACCCTGCAGCCACACCGACTCCGAGGCCAAGGTACCAAAGTACCTTAGAAGCAGCGTTTCAGAAAGGCAAGACATATCCAGGTAACAGGTGCTAACCAAAAATCGTAAGCATTTGTGGTTGATGTGCTATTTGAAGCAATAATTACTGCGCTTTAGTCAGTCATTTATAAATAAAGTTTTCCCCTTTTCAATTTGTGGTCGAACGCCATACGTTTTATTTGTAACTCCACTTTCTATAAACAACACTAAAGTATAACAATATTAAAAATAAGTATCCAGTGGCTTTACAAATTGATAGTTTTGCTGCTCATAACGATTAAGCCCTGCATCTCTGTTGGTACCATGTCTCTTTTTACATTATACTAAAAGACAAAACCTTTTCCTAACAACAGAGAGAGAGAGAGAGAGAGAGAGAGAGAGAGAGAGAGAGAGAGAGAGAGAGAGAGAGAGAGAGAGAGAGAGAGAGAGAGAGAGAGAAAACTAAATAGCTCCTTTTAATTAAAGTTATACTATTAATATGCATCTTTCATTAATTTTTTTCTAAAAAGGTTAATAATTCATGTACATGACGTAATACTTTTTTCTACAAAATTCAATAGATGACTCTCCAAGAGCAGGAAACATCACAGACCTGATTGCCAAGATGATTTGCCTGGACCTCCAGCCCATATCAATAGTGGAGGACAGGGGATTTAATGCCCTTATGAAGTACGTTGACCCAAGTTTTAAAATGCCTAGCCGCAAAAAGATCAAAGAAGAAACTATAACGCACATGTACACAGCCTTCTGCAATGAGGTGAAGAGAACTTTAGAAAATGCTGAGAGTGTGGTTTTAACAACAGATATGTGGACATCAAGAAGCACCCAGTCCTACTTGACAGTGACCTGTCACTTTGTGCACGACTGGCAGATGGTAGAATATGTCCTAGAAGCTAATTGCTTTACTGAACAGCACACTGCCGCTAACATTAGTTTAGCGCTGAAAAGAATTACAGATCATTGGGGCATTACTCAGAAAGTGGCAGCAGTCATCACAGACAATGGTGCCAATGTTGTGGCTGCAGTTCACCAGGCTGGTTGGACCCACTACCCGTGCTTTGCCCACACGTTAAACTTGGTGGTGAAAGATGCCATTAAAGCTGTCCCGGAAATTGTTAATCTCTTGCACAAATGTAGCGCTATTGTTACATTTTTCCACCACAGCTCCAAAGCCACAGAGAAGCTTTCAAACTTGCAGAAGCAACTGGACATGCCTGAGCATAAACTCATACAGTCTGTTGAAATGAGATGGAATTCTGCATTTTACATGTTGGACAGGTTTTTTGAACAGAGGGAAGCAGTCACCACTACTCTTTGCATTCTTGGAAGGAATGACCTGTGTCTGAGCAGTGAAGAAATGAACTTGATCCAACCTACCATTGAAGCGTTGAGACTGTATGAACAGGCAACGCAAGAGATCTCTTCCTCAAAGCAAGTGTCCATGTCAAAGGTGATTCATCTTGTTTCAGTCCTTCTAAAAGCTACGGCTGCTACAGAGAATCAAGAGAACATACTTTCCGGGCAGCTGATACGCCAGTGCCAACGCAGATTTCATGCTATTGAAACGTTTTACTCTATGGCTGCATGCACATTCCTGGACATTCGCTTTCGAAACATTGCTTTTCGCAGCAAAGACAATGTAGAAAATGTTAAAAGGCAAATGCTTGCAGAAATGAAGAAAAATCAAAATTTGCCTAAAACAGCGTCACCTCGTTCTCAAGCAGCTTCACCTGTACCTCAAGCAGCTTCACCTGTACCTCAAGCACCTTCACCTGTACCTCAAGCAGCGTCACTGGTACCTCTAGCGGTGTCACCTGTTCTTCAAGCAGTATCATCTGTACCTCAAGCAGCGTCACCTGTGCCTCCAACCCCTGCATCAAGCCCTACCATATCAACAGCAAGAGGGTTATGGTCTGATTTTGACACACATGCACAGCTGTCACAACAGCACCGGACTGCAGCCACTGATACACTCATTGAGATGCGCCGTTACTTGGAAGAGAGACTAATCCCTAGAGACCATGACCCATTACAATGGTGGAAAGATCACGAACAAGCGTACCCATACCTCAGCCATCTTGTATCAAAATATCTGGGCATTGTAGCGTCCTCAGTTCCCTCAGAAAGGGTGTTCTCGAAAACAGGAGAGCTCATAAACCAAAGAAGAAGCCGCCTAAAAGGAAAAAATGTTATAATGCTCTTCTTCCTCAACAAAAATCTTAGTTCCTAAAATGATTAACTTTGACCAGCTGTATGTTCTTGTCATTTCTGTTCTTGTTAAAACTCTTCAAACAGGTTACTTAAACTAAAGTGTTAACTGAATGAGTATTTTGAATGTTAAAATGTTCTACAGTGAATTTCAACTGTCTCAACTTGAAATAGGACCTATTCGATTATGTATTGCAGCGTTACTTTTGTCAACTTAAGGCGAGACGCTGCAGGCGAATAGGGAAAAAATAGATACCGTTTTTTTCCGTGTATAGTGCGCCCCCATGTATAATACGCACCCTAAAAATGGCATGCTGATGCTGGAAAAAAGCCTGTACCCATGTATAATACGCACCCAATTTTTAAAGAATTTTTTTTTTTTTTTTAAGTCCCAATGACCGTCACACACGCAGGGAGGCAATGGGTCCCATTTTTATAGTCTTTGGTATGGTCTTAACTAGGCTGGATGTAATTTTTTTTGTTGGCGTTGATTTCTCCGACTGCCCGTAAACGCACCACCGCGCTCCGTGCGCGCACGGGAAAGAGGCGGCTCTGTATGGGAGAGACGAAGAGGAATAAAAACACCCTTGGAAACCAAAACTTGCCCCTCGTCGTGACTCGGAGCCGCAACAAATGTTTCGGAATTGTGTAGGGTACATTGTGACAGACAGCAAACGAGCAGGTGATCGAGCAAGCCTTGTCTGATACGAGAGCATTGCGGTCGCATGGAGCGTGTTTGAAGTGAACACCAGAGAAGAAAGGAACAAGGCAAAGTGTTGTGAAATAAAATGCACAGAACGGATGCGCAAGACACGTCAGCTATATAAAGAGCGAGAGTTGTTTTCTTCCTATTAGTTTCAATTCACAGTTTAATTAGCAGTTTCAATCAGCAAATAACAAAATGCGTATTACAGGTAATATTTTATTTCACAACATTTTGCCTTGTTCCTTTGGTCTCTGCTGTTCATCCTAAAACACAAAGGCGCTCTTTAAGCAATGCGACAGTGAGCGCCCGGCGCGCTGCGGTTGCGCGACCGCACCAAATTAAGCTCCCTGCGCAGTGCGCACTGAGGTCCACTTAAATTTTAGAAAGTACATCAGGACTTTAAAAATATCTTCTAAATTTCAGCGACGGCTCTGTCACAATAAGTTGGGCGGTCGGCGGCGCGCTACGGTTGAGCGTTCTCTCTCGCGCTCTCTCTCACGCTCGCTCTCGCACACACGCAAACCGGATATCATACGGAGGCCGCCATTACAGATGCGCAGAACGGATGCGCAAGACACGTCAGCTATATAAAGAGCGAGAGTTCAGTTCTCTACCTAAATCCGTATTACAGGTAATATTTTATTTCACAACACTTTGCCTTGTTCCTTTCTTCTCTGCTGTTCACTTCAAACACGCTCCATGCGACCGCAATGCTCTCGTATCAGACAAGGCTTGCTCGATCACCTGCTCGTTTGCTGTCTGTCACAATGTACCCTACACAATTCCGAAACATTTGTTGCGGCTCCGAGTCACGACGAGGGGCAAGTTTTGGTTTCCAAGGGTGTTTTTATTCCTCTTCAACGTCTCTCCCATACAGAGCCGCCTCTTTCCCGTGCGCGCACGGAGCGCGGTGGTGCGTTTACGGGCAGTCGGAGAAATCAACGCCAACAAAAAAAATTACATCCAGCCTAGTTAAGACCATACCAAAGACTATAAAAATGGGACCCATTGCCTCCCTGCGTGTGTGACGATCATTGGGACTTAAAAAAAAATAAAAATAAAAAATAAAATTAAAAAAAATAAAAATTCTGTACCCATGTATAATGCGCACCCCAGATTTTAGGACAATAAATAAGTTAAATTTTGCGCACTATACACGGAAAAAAACGGTATTTAAATCAAATCCAGTGTATCCATTTTATTCTTTTTTTTTTTTTCATGTTTATTGAATCAGTAAAAATTTGATGTCTTGACGGTTTATAGTGGTGTCTGGAAGAGAAAAAAAAGTGAATTGACTTTGTTTCCTACTTCCGGATTTTATTCACATTGCTGTGATTGTTTGCAGCAATGGATCCTAATTTATTAGTCTTTGGTATGACCTGGCTGGGTTTTGAACTCATAACCTTCCGGTTCCAGGGTGGACATTCTACCACTAAGCCATTGAGCTGGAGCTTTTGTGTTGTTTTTAGTTTATATAAACTTTTAGCTTTTTTTTTTTTTTAATTTATTTTTTTTTGAAATATTTTAGCAGATGCACTGATCGTTTGGCATTTTTAATTTTGTTGTACATGTGACAATGACAATAAAGAGCTATCTATTTATCTATCTGTGTAACTAATAAAGTTGTGACAATATGCTCAAACAGCTTTTTTTTTTACTCCGCCACGCATAAAAGCGGGTGGGGTCACTAAGGTGCCCTCGTTACAGCAAACATCAAGACAGAGGTAAGTGGTTTCTCAGGTATCTCCCCTCCAACTTCAAATTTGATTTTGGATGAACATCTTTGATAAACACTGACGCATGTGCCTACTTCATTTATTAATTATTTTGTTTTAACCTGGACTGATGTGTTGGTGTGCAAATTACAATTTCCAAACAGGGTGGAGGTTAATCGAATATTCTAAGATTCTGCCGTTTCATTTACTATACTCGGAAAAATGATTGTCCTGTTGTTGCAATGGTCTTTTTCTGAGGTACATTCTGATTAATTTGGAATGAATTAACTCCATCAGATGCATGAAAGTGAAAATAAGTTGTAAAACAAGCATAGGTGGCACTTTTAAATCTGCTATATTGTTTTACCTGTGAAAATTAATGCTGTATCATAAGAAGGCTGTTCAAAGTCTGCGCGCAAGGCTTTTGCACGAACAAAATTGGCCGTCCATGTGTGCACAATGGGACAAAATGTCCACCGCCATACCCGTGTGCTTGCAATTGAAGACATTGCTGGTTTAAAGTCAAAGTGGATACACAAACAAAGAAAGGAAGATTAGTAAAATCACGTGCTACAAATACAAGCAACATTTCAAGTTGCTTTGGCCGCTTTCAGTCATCAGTTTTGCAATTTGTCCGAGTGAAGGCGAAGTGCTTCGCCTTGTCGCTAAATGCTGCAGTGGTACATGCGTTCGCCAGATAAACAAGAACTTTGCACATTTTTTTGAAAATTTTCTTCACAGACTTGGAATGAAATGGGAATGTGTATACAAAAGACAGATCAGAAAAATTCCTGATTATTATCGTTTGGCACTTTCTCTTTCAGAATGAACCAAAAAGTCATAAAAGCCCAGGTGGTGGCGACGCGCGTGACATTCGGGCCAGAGCCTGGAAATCCACCTGCGAGATGGATGGGCATTATGAAAACGTAACTGTTGCCCTCTGTGATGGTAAGACCGCTTTTAAGATGACTCTTTTCAGTCATCTGGCTAGCCGAGTCAGAGGGCAACAGTTACGTTTTCGCCCATTTCATGGCGGAGGCCGACAAGCCAAATGTGCTGCTCTGTCAAAAGAGCAGCAAAATATACATCGGGGCGGAGGTGAAGTGCAGCGATGCCTTAAAGGCTGAGGCACGCGCACTCATTTTCCCTCCGTCGTTGGCAATGCCCCTCAGCGAGGTGATCAGCAACCCTCCTGAGGGGCTGGTAAACGTCGAGGGACAGGTCAAAAGTGTAAGTTTAATTCACGTGCATGTTAAATATCTTTTTAGAACTACTAAAAATACAAAATTTTGTTTTCTTGCATTAAACATTGCAGAATAACGCAATGGTATGTCTGTTTGTTCCAAATTAGACAAAGCCAACCAGAGTAGTGTCTGTGCGCGGGGCACGGTTGGTGCCCTTGAGCGTCGTGTACCTAAAACAAGTAACCTGTCGCTTTACTGTTATTGCGCTTCACGCATGCATACTGAAGTAATATTTGGTTTTAAACTATTGCAGGACAAAGCGGTCGTAAGAGTGGCCGTGTGGAGGGAGGCCACCTTGACCCCGATCAAGGTCGGGGCCTTCTACACATTCACGCACCTCAGTGCCGTGAGAAATGATTTCGGCCTGTCCCTCAACACGACTCAGTATTCCAAGATATCGGTGAGTAAAGAAAAGGCTATAAAACGGAAAAGGAATGTCATCAGTTTAGGTTGTTTTGAATGAACGAGTAGAATACTACAAATGCCGGCTTTCCATACAATCTCATTCAAATTTTACAACTTTACAACAAAGGCTGTTGAATTGTGACCAGCGTGTCTACAAACCCCGCCCCCCCGGTGGGGACAAAATGGTACAGATAATCGAAGGACTGAATGGACACCCTGTGAATTAGTAATTGCATGTGATGTGACTGTGATGAATTGACCTTTAACTTTATGTAGTTATTCTTGACCTTTGAGTTATATAATTGTTCTCAGTTTTCACCTGAGTAAACCTAATTGTGGTTTTATTCCCTTGGGCTACAATACAACAGTAAACGTGGTGGCTATTGGTCTAATGATGGAGGAGCAGGAGGTCAAGTTGGTGGATGGGGAGGGGGTCGAAACCACAATTCCGAGGAGCGTCTGGACCAAGACTTTTATTGAGCCACCAACTTTACCAGCAGATAGACTCGAATTAAAACTTATTTATTCGGATGGTGATGTCGTGGAAATCTGCAAATACATTTTATTTGCAGATTTCCACAACTGTCCTTTGCCTGCATTGTTTTCCGTCACAGTTAGGGGGTTCTACGAACCGAACAGTGCGCAACTGCTGTGCATCTGGAGCGGCTAGCGTGCTATCAGGCGGACCGGGCCATTGTACGAGGGGGAACATTGTGAGGAGGTGGAATGGGCGTCCACATCCGTGACTAATGGTGCCGGGACTCTGTGGTGGGATGCAAGCACTGCTCGCCTCTGCCGAAGTTTGTGATCTCCAGGCTGTTGGGGTCCTGAACTCTCTCCCCTGTTGTTTACTTGTATGTAACTGTGTCTCGTCACCGTGGGATGGAGGAAATGTAAATTCGATTTCTTTGTGTCTTGGCATAAAGGAATTGACAATAAAGCTGACTCTGACTCTGGATGGGTGCAGTTGTGCTTTTCATTGGGAAGCGTTTAAATTTTCTGATTCATCCCATTCAAACGTTCCAAAAATTCATGTCACGCTTGCTACCATTTTTCTCGGTCATAATATTTAGCGTTTTTATGTCTTAAAATCCCCCATTCATTCTTAATGGCAATATCAACCCGAGCCAGTTTACTGTAGTGGTTCGATTCCCACATTGGACGTCATAAATTATTTTACTCTTTATTCTTCCCGCTTATCATTTGTAACTTTTTTCATTCGCATTCAACATTCGTTACATTAAGCAATTTCCACTTCTCTGATTACGCATTCGCCTTCAACAAACACATTCATTACATTAACCAAATTCAACCACCATGAAGGAAGGAACCTGATTAGCTCAGTGGGAAACAAGCGTTCCAGAAGACGAACCGCTTTCGCGTGTGGTATAGCAACCCGTGTGGGTTTTTCATGACACTAATTTATGTCATTTATTTCCTTTAATATTTTTGCCGCTTTTCATTTGTACCTTTTTTGTACCATGTATTTGTAACATTTCATTTGTGACGCCTATCATTTGTACCTTTTTTGTAACATTTCATTTTTAACGCTTATTATTTGTACTTTTTGTAGTATTTCATTTTTAACGCTTATCATTTGTACCTTTTTTGTAACATTTCATTTTTAACGCTTATCATTTGTACCTGTTTTGTAACATTTGTAACATTTTCCCATTTATTTCACAATTATTTATTTCCGTTTTTATTCTTCCCGCTTCTCATTGGCCTTCGCCTTCACACAAAATTTCTCCAGAAATTGCAATTCTAGTTGTGAAGGTGAAGACCTTCACACTATTGTTTTTAGTGTGAAGGTAAAGATCTTCACACTATTGTTATTCCTGTCCTTTATTATTAGTGTGAAGGTGAAGACCTTCACACTATTGTTATTCCTGTCTTTTATTATTATTATTAGTGTGAAGGTGAAGACTTTCACACTATTGTTATTCTACAACATTTTATGGCATGGGTGCTTACATTTTTTTCATTCCAAAAATTTTCCGTTTTCGCAAAATTCACAAATTTACGGCACATTTTGCCCCATTCATTCTTAATGGCAGATTCAACATTTCACATTTACGTTGTTCCAGTTTGAAATTCACATAATTCAACACGTTCAAATCACATTGGGGACATTCCCAAACTTGCCAAATTGAAAATTTTCACGTTTTCATCTTTTATTTTGAAGTTCACCTCTAATTCACCAATATTTCCTTTTTCCCTTCTCATTTCTACATTTTTCAACCGATTCAACCCATTCCAACTTTCAACTGTTCATTATTTTTCTACCTATTCCACAACTTCCCAAAAACTTCACATCTTTTATTTTGAAATTCACACCCAATTCCTTTTTCCCTTCTCATTTCTACATTTTTCAACCGATTCAACCCATTCCAACTTTCAACTTTTCATCATTTTTCTACCTATTCCACAACTTCCCACGTACCAAAAACTTCACATCTTTTATTTTGAGATTCACACCCAATTCTCCAATATTTCCTTTTTCCCTTATTTCTACATTTTTCAACCGATTCAACTTGTTTCAACATCATTCTGCAGCATTCCTTCAATATTTATTCAACCTCTTCACCTCAAATTCTAGTTCTACAACTTACTGCGCTAACTTTTTGGCGCTTAACTAGTTCCACATACTTCAACCGATTCACTCCGTTCCACTTTTCACTTATTCCAATTATTCATGACATGGGTGCTTCCATTTTTTTCGTTCCAAAAAATTTCCGTTTTCGCAGAATTCACAAATTTCCGGCAATTCTCTCCCCATTCATTCTTTATGGCAGATTTAACATTTCACATTTAGGTTGTTCCAGTTTGCAATTCACATAATTGAACACATTCAAATCACATTGGGAACATTCCCAAACTTGCCACATTCAAAAATTTCACGTTTTCACTTTTAAAATTTGCACAAAATCTTGCAAAATTTCGTTTTTCACTTCTAATTTCTACATTTTTCCACCGATTCAACTCGTTTCAACTTTCCACTGTTCATCTTTTTCCTACCTATTCCACACCTTCCCACTTCCTAAAATTTCCGATTTTTCAATTTTGAAATTCCCACCAAATTTTCCAAACATTTAGTTTTTCCCTTCTAATTTCTACATTTTTCAACCGATTCAACCCATTCCAACTTTCAACTGTGCATCCTTTGGCTACCTATTCCGCAACTTCCCACTTACCAAAAATTCCAAATTTTCACATTTGAAATTCAACCAAAATTCTCTAAAATTTGTTTTTTCTACTCTAATTTCTACATTTTTCAACCGATTCAACTCATTCCAACTTTCAACTGTTCATCTTTTGCCTACCTATTCCACAACTTCCCACTTACCAAAAATTCCAAACTTTCAAATTTGAAATTCAACCAAATTCTCAAATTTCGTTTTTCTACTCTAATTTAAGTTAAGTTAAAGTTAAAGTCCCAATGATCGTCACACACACATCTGGGTGTGGTGAAATGTGTCCTCTGCATTTAACCCATCCCCGTGTGATTTTAATCCATCCCTTGGGGGAGAGGGGAGCAGTGAGCAGCAGCGGTGCCGCGCTCGGGAATCATTTGGTGATATTTTAAACATTTTGACCGATTCAACCCATTCCAAATTTATTCACTTTATTCACCTTATGCTTCCCACATTCACTCCCATTCACCCCCACTTCCACTATGCTTACACAATTCCAGTGTGGCGGCCATCTTGGAATGACCCTGTAGTGCCCCCAATGAACCCAGAATGAACCGGAAGTGTCCCCAGATAGACCGGAAGTGACCTCAAATCAAACCAGAAGTGTCACCAAATAAACCGGAAGTGACCCCAGCTAAACCGGAAGTGACCCCAGCTAAACCGGAAGTGACCTCAGCTAAACCGGAAATGACTCAAATCTGACCGGAATTTCAACACTAAGTGCCCCAACTAGCTACATTTCCGTTAACTTTTTCAATTTTTGTCCGATTAAACCCGTTTCAACATTTTAACCCCGAAAGTGAACCTCCTGAAGCAGTTTCGTTTCGTTCTAAAAAAATTTAAAAAAAATAAGACGCAATTTTTTTTCCATTCCCATTCATTCTCTATGGAGATTCAACATTTGCTTTAACTTCTACATTTTTTAACTGATTCAACTCGTTCCAACTTTCAACTGTTCATCTTTTGCCTACCTATTCCACAACTTCCCACTTACCAAAAATTCCAAATTTGAAATTCAACCAAATTCTCTACAATTATGTTTTTCTAATCTAATTTCTACATTTTTCAAATCGATTCAACCCATTCCAACTTTCAACTGCTCATCACTTGCCTACCTATTCCGCAACTTTCCATTTACCAAAAATTCCAAATTTGAAATTATACCAAATTCTCCAAAATTTAGTTTTTCTATTCTAATTTCTACATTTTTCAAGCGATTCAACCCATTCCAAATCTCAACTGTTCATTGTTTGCCTACCCATTCCACAACTTCCCACTTACCAAATATTTCAAACTTTCAATTTTGAAATTCCCCACATTCTCCAAGTTTTCTACATTTCTCAACTCGTTTCAGCATCATTCGGCAGCATTCCCCGAAGAAGTTATTCATTCATTTCGCCTTCACACGCAATTTCTCCAGAAATCGCATTCTCTAGTTAATAATTGTTATTATTTTAATGAAGATAAGATAAGATAAGATAAGATAATCCTTTATTATTCCCTCAATGGGGAAACTCCTGTGTTAGCAGCAGTACACTTAACATATACACACACACACGCATGCGGGGAAGGGGGTAAAGATTTTAAGAAGTAGAAGGTATATATAATTAAAAAATATATAATTAAAAAAAATATGGACAGTGTATACAAAATACTGGCAATATACAGTGGAGATAAAAAAAATATTAGATAAAAAAATAGTGCAAAAAAGTGCAAAGAAAGCAGGTAAAAGAGTGTGAGGTAGACAGATATTGCACATAGTGTGATTGCACATATGGTTATTGCACGTTATTGCATGTTATTTTGTCCGTTAGCTACGATGGTCGGCCTGGTTGTACAGTCTGATGGCAGCAGGGAGGAAGGACCTGCGATGCCTCTCGGTGGTGCATCGTGGGTGACGAAGCCGGTCGCTGATGGAGCTCTCCAGGGCTCTGACAGTCTCATGAAGGGGGTGGAAGACATTGTCCATGATGGAGGACAGCTTAGCCACCATCCTCCTCTCCCCCACCACCTCCACCCGGTCCAGACTGCAGCCCAGGACAGCGCCGGCTTTCTTCACCACCTTGTCCAGCCTCTTCCTCTCCGCTGCAGTGATGCCGCTGCTCCAGCAGACCACCCCATAAAAAATGGCGGACGCCACCACAGAGTCATAGAAGGTCCTCAGGAGGCCGTCCCTCACTCCGAAGGACCTCAGTCTGCGCAGCAGGTGGAGTCTACTTTGGCCCTTCTTGTATAGGGCCTGAGTGTTAACAGTCCAGTCCAGTTTATTGTTCAGGTGAACACCCAGGAACTTGTAAGAGTCCACAATCTCTATGTCCGTTCCCTGGATGTTCACCGGCGAGGGGGGGACTTTGCGCCGGCGGAAGTCCACCACCAGCTCCTTAGTTTTCCCAGAGTTAATTTGGAGGCGGTTCCGCCGGCACCAGTCCCCGAATCTGTGATTCAGTTCTCGGTACTCCGTCTCGTCTCCGTTGTTAATGAGACCAACGATGGCGGAGTCATCCGAGAACTTCTGGAGGTGGCAGGTTGATGTGTGGTGGGTGAAGTCAGCTGTGTAGATGGTGAAGAGGAGGGGGGCCAGGACGGTCCCCTGTGGAGCTCCTGTGCTGCAGACCACCGTGTCAGACACACGGCCTCCTGTCCTCACAAACTGCGGTCTGTTTGTGAGGAAGTCCAGGACCCATGATGTCAGCTGCTGGCAGGCTCCAGCATGGTGCAGTTTGTTCCCCAGCAGTTCTGGCTGGATGGTGTTGAAGGCACTGGAGAAATCATAAAACATGATCCTCACAGTGCTTCCAGCCCGCTCCAGGTGAGCCAGGGACCTCTGCATGAGGAAGATGACGGCGTCCTCAACCCCGATGCTCGGCCGGTAGGCGAACTGCAGGGGGTCGGCGGAGGAGCTCACCAGGGGGCGCAGGTGGTGGAGGACCAGCCTCTCCAGGGTCTTCGCCAGGTGGGATGTCAGGGCCACCGGCCGGTAGTGGTTGAAGTCACTGGGGCGAGATGACTTGGGCACTGGTACCACGCAGGACGTCTTCCACAGCTGTGGTACCCTGTGCAGCCTCAGGCTCATGTTGAATATGTGCTCCACAATCCCGCACAGTTGCCCGGAGCAGGATCTGAGCAGCCTGGAGGTGATGCCATCAGGACCCGTCGCCTTCTTCACCTTGAGCCTGGCCAGTACTCTCTCCACCTGGGCTGTGGAGAGCACCATGCTGGGTGGTGGGGTGGTGGGTGGGGTGGGGTGGGCTGCAGGGGGGATGGTTGGTGGGTTCGGTGGAGTTGAGAATGGGCTGGGGGGTCTTGGAGGGGGTGTAGCATGGGGCGGGGTTGAGGTGAGAGTCCTCGGAGCAGAAGAGGCTCCAGTCGGGGGAAGTTGCAGCAGGGCTGGGTGGGTGGGGGGAGGAGTGGATGTTTGTTCAAACCGGTTGAAGAACCGGTTCAGGTCATTCACCCACTCCTGATCCCTGTCCAGCGCAGGTCTGGAGTTGCTACGTCCTGAGATGGTGTTCAGGCTCCTCCAGACCCCGCTGACGTCGTCCCGCTGCAGTTGGTCTTCCATCCTCTTCCTGTAGTTGCTCTTCCCCTCCCTGATCTTCTTCCTCAAGTCCCTCTGCACCGTTTTCAGCAGGTCCCTGTCTCCCGATTTAAAGACCCTCCTTTTGTCCCTGAGCAGGTCTTTGATCTCAGGGGTGATCCAAGGTTTGCTGTTTGCAAAAACTCTGACTGTTTTGGTGGGTATGGTGGAGTCTACACAAAAGTTAATGTAGTCCGTGACGCAGCTGGTGAGACCGTCGATGTCGTCCCCGTAGTCCTCACAGAACACGTCCCACATCGTGGTCTCAAAACAGTCCTGAAGAGTCTCCAGAGATTCTTCAGACCAGATCTGTCTGGTGTGGGTGACTGCTGGTTGCCTGTGCACCAGAGGCTGATACAGGGGGAGAAGGTGGATCAGATCGTGATCAGATCTTCCAAGGGGGGGGAGGGGGGATGATGTATATGCCTCCTTAAGGTTGGCATAAAAAAGGTCCAGTGTTTTATTTCCTCTGGTACTGCAGGTGACATATTGGCTGAAAGTTGGAAGCGTGGATGAAGGAGAGGCATGGTTGAAGTCCCCGGTAACAAGGAGGAGGGCATGTGGATGCTGTGTTTGCAGCCTGCTTACACAGCTGTGCAGGACATCGCGGGCTGCGTCGGCATTAGCATTTGGGGGGACATACGCAGTTATCGCGATAACGTGCGAGAGTTCCCGCGGCAGGTAGTGTGGCCTCAAGCTAACGGCTAGCAGCTCAATGTCCGCGCTGCAGAGTTGCTCCTTGATAGTGATGTGCCCAGGGTTACACCATCTATCGTTCACAAACACAGCAAGCCCCCCTCCTTTCCTCTTACCGCTCTCTCGTGTCCTGTCTGCCCTTATCAGGTTGAATCCGTCCAGAGCGACGACAGAGTCCGGTGTTTGCTCCGTTAGCCAGGTTTCCGTGAATAGCAGCATGCTACATTCCCTGTATTCCCGTTGGTGCCGTGCCAGCGCCGTTAGCTCATCCATTTTATTGCAAATGGATCTCACATTCCCGGTGATGATGGTGGGGAGTGTGGGCTTGAAGCGGCGTTTATTTTTTCGGCACATAACACCCGAGCGTTGTCCTCTTTTCCTCCTCTTCAGCTCGGGGGGAACATTGGGCTTGTAGCCTGTTAGCTTCCCTTGGCTACAGAGGGCTAACAGCTGACCACGGGTGTAAACAATGGAGCGTTTACTGCCTGCTTCGGCGGTTGCTGGGATGATGAACCAGGTGAAAAATAGATAAAATAAGACGGCCAGCCTCACTGTTTTCGCAAACATGTTTCTGCCCGGTAAAAAGAAAGCGCAGGACTGAAAAAAAAGAAAGGAGAGTAAAAAAAGAACATATAAAACGAGACAATATACAGACGAGTCGACGGAGCTGCTGCAAACGTGTCGCCACTACCGCGGCGCCAAACGAATTTATGTTATAAACATTTATGTTATAACTTGTCTGACAACACAAATAGAGCATGCACTTATCCTTTGATGTTATTGTTATGCAAACGAAGTGCAGGTGTTTTGGGGGGAGGGGCTGTAAGTGTCATGGGGGAAGGGGGGTGCAGGTGTTTTAGGGGGGAGGGGCAGCAAGTGTTGTGGGGGAGGTGCTGCAGTGTCACTAAGATAACACTAGAGGGCGGCATTCGCATAGGGAAAAAAAATTGAGATGGAAAGGTGCAGTGTCACTAAGATAACACTAGAGGGCGGCATTCGCATAGGGAGGAAAAAAAAAATTTGAGATGGAGAGGTGCAGTGTCACTAAGATAACACTAGAGGGTAGTATTTGTAAGGGGGAGAAATGGGTGGGAGGCTTAGGTGTGGTTTTTTTTTTGGAGACAGAATGTCTGAAGAAAGGTGTTATGTTGGGGCATGTTTGAAATTAGTATCTTATTTAACTTCTTTATCTTATTTCACATTTATATAGAAATATCACTTTTTATTTAGTTGAAATAACGTAATTTCGTTTTTGTGTGCAGCGTGTGTTTACAAAATGACAATAAAGTCTGTCTAAGATTTAAGTTGAAGTAAAGGGGAGACATTTAGATGTAAGTTGAACTATTTACAAAGGCAGCGACTCTGAACTTGCAGATTATAGGGTTTTTTTTGGAAACAAAATGTCTGAAGAAAGGTGTTATGTAGGGACATGTTTGAAATTAGTATTTTAAGATTTGAAGCATTTACAAAAGGGGAGAAAAACTGTAAGAAATGTAGCTTTTTTAGAGAGAGATGTCAAGACAATGGAAGAAAACTTGGGTCAACGACTCTGAAGAATGCGGGCAGCTGTAAGTTTTTAGAGAGATGTTACGACAAAGGAAGAAAAATTAGGGCCAACGACTCTGAAACATTCCGACAGGTGTGGGTGTCAGGACAATGGAAGAAGAATTTGGGGTAACGACTCTGTACGATTCTGAACTATTCACAAAGGCAACGACTCTGTACTGACTAGAATATACCAGTTTTTACTGGACTCAACTGTGCTGTGCTGTGTCAGAGGTCATTGCAGAGAAAACAGTTGAAGGCCTCTGAAAGCTTTATATTTTAGTATATTTGCTGTACTTTAACATATTACATTCTGTTTAGATAGTTTTAGGAGTAGTCTAACATGTTTGAGTAAAACACGTGACAAAGGTGTGGTTTTAAGGAGACGGGGGGTGGACCTACGCAAGTATATTTAAGGTCAGGGTTGGAGAGCGCTGAGTTTAAAGCGACGGTGCTAAACTTGAAGCTTAAATCATGATCGCTGAAACGCCTGTTACTATTCATTTATCTCATAAAGGTGACGACGGATTGTTAAATGCTCCTAGGAAAAAACATATGTACCTCAAGCGTATGCAGCAGCCTTCTACAGAGAAACTTGAACAGAGCTGGGACCTGACAACAGAGACTCGATGGGGGTTTAAATTTTTTTATGAAGTCGGGGAGCTATTTTTCTTCATGAAAAGCCGAGGAGATTCTAACTGTAACAATACATTTGGTTTATTTTCTTCGAACGACTGGGGTGTGCTAAATCAGCTCCTGCCCCGGGTTTTGACTGATTTTTTAAACGATTACGGTGTACAAGGTGTACTGAACATGACTTGGGTTTCAAGAATTACGGCGAGCGGAAAATGTTTTTTGCGGGTTAAAGTTTATCCACAAACTATTGAGGGCCAAGAAGATGGCGAGGTAGTCGATTTACTTTATTTAACATTAGAAGCGTTCAATAACGAATGTGGGGTTTTTCAAACATTACTTAATGTGCCTTTAACTGAATGGCAAGAAAAGATGCAAGCCTCTAGTGATAGTATTTCAAGGCTCTTTGTTGCAAGTCGTGTCTGGACAAATATCGTTGGAGCGAAACGTAAATTGACTTTAGATTAGCCTTACTAAAAAATAACTTAAACTCCTCAACTCCTTACACCACGCACACACACACACGCACACACACACACACGCACGCGCGCACACGCACGCGCGCACACGCACGCGCGCACACGCGCGCACACGCACGCGCACACTTACACGCACGCGCACACTTACACGCACGCGCACACTTACACGCACGCGCACACTTACACGCACGCGCACACTTACACGCACGCGCACACTTACACGCACGCGCACACTTACACGCACGCGCACACTTACATGCACACGCACACGCACACCTACCTGCACGTACACATGTAAACATTAGCATAACTTTAGACATGGGGGGTGTTTACGCCCCTAGACTTTCTGTATAAGTACCGAGCCCATCTCTTCAGTCGGCCTCTCCCAGACTTGAAACCAACTCGTACCTGAATCCAGACAAGAGATCAACAAGATGACCCAAAGATCTGCCCGACGTCTTCTACCTAGTTTTCCACTTGTGGAGAACGGACCGGGAGAGAAACTTTCCAGAGGTGTTCAGACTGTTCCAGATTGTCTGCTCACTCTCTGGTCCAGCCCTGAGAGAAACATCAGCAGATTTCCACAAACAAACGCGACGGCTGAGGTAGCGGTTCAAACGCCATCAAAGAACTTTGAATTCCTTCTTCCGTATGGGACGGAGCCACAGCCGGCAGATGTATGGTCTGTCTTCAAAGATTCTACTCCCCCGACAAACTACGCAGACATCGCCTTCCTCTCAACGCCGCAACTCCCCTCACCGCCTAGCTACAGACAGCAATTCGATCGCCTCTTCGGACCCCCGTTAATCTTCGAGGTAACGCCATCTACCGGTTCGGAGAATGAAGAAACCTTCGAGCTGGTAGAGAGTCTACCATCGACATCTGCGGGTCCATCAGCGCCATCTGCGGGCCCGGCGGGGGGTGAGACCTACCTGCCAGAAGAGGCGGAGCGTCAGCCCCTGCGTCTGCTCGACGACACTAGTGCGAGTCTCGACTTGCCCTTCTTATCAAACTCTGACATTGCCCACATTCTCGCTCCTGAATCGCTAGCTATGGCTGATGAAAGCTATGCCGATTTCCCGATGCTGGACAACACTATTGTGGCAGACTTTCCTCTCGACGAAGCTGACATCCCGCCGCTGACATCCACACCTGTACAAGTCGATGTTCATCAGGACATTTACACTATGAACATTGAACCATTTACATCTTTGACGGTTGAGGATTACGTAAAGGTGAAACTAATGATATCTTATATGTTGTATGACGCGTTATTACAACATGCTAAGATGATATGTGACGGATGTGCGCTCGATGACTTCAGCCAGCTTCATCACACGTGTTTGACTATTGAGGATCGCTGCTTTTATTTCTACGTGAACTACGAGAGTGTGATGGCAGAGCTATGTAATGATAATTTCCTCCGTACGTTATCGACTATGCTTTTTTTTTTCAACACATCGGTTCCTCTTAAAACCTTGCGCGACACAGCTACAGCCATTTTGCACGACTTCGCGCACGAGAACAGGATCTTTGCTAGGTTGCGCTCCGTAAAACAAGAATCTAGCAGTGTTGCGGTGTTGGGCAAGAGCGTGATCGGCTTATTATTCAGAACTTTCGGGAAGACAGAATGGGAGATTCTGTAAGAAACACATGGGCCCAGCTGGCTGCCGATCTCGCGTTGTTTCTGGATTATTTTAAAACTCATTTGCTTGCTGATATTATTACCTGGTTAAGAGGTCTTAAAACATTGATTGAAACAAAATTGCCAATGCCTATGCTATTTTCATTTATACGGTGTGGTCAAACTTAGAATAAACTTTTTTTTTTTTATCTTCATTTTTTATTATGTTTTACTGTGTGCTTTATTCTGAATTTTTTTTGTAATAAACTGTGACCAACAAAAGTGATTGTTTTCTGTGTGTTTTCTATTAAAATATCATACTTGTATACTTTATTACCTGTGCCACACTCTGTTTTGCTTCAATCTGCATTTCACAATGGCTCGTAACAGTTCTCTGAAATAAATCTACTATAACGCAGTAAACCCGGCTAGTTTTGGAGGAGAAGCACGTTTGCACAAAGGAGCTACTGGTCACTGTAAAAACACTAGTATTAAAAAAGTGAAAGCGTTCCTAGCAGACCAAGACACATATACTTTACATAAACCAGCCAGAATAACTTTTCCCAGAAATAAAGTTTTTGTTCGAGGTCCTATGAAGCAGTTTCAGGCAGACTTATGTGACTTACAGTCACTGTCACGCTACAATGACGGATTCAAATATTTACTGACTGTAATTGATGTGTTTTCGAAACGCGCATTTGTACGAGTTCTGAAGACCAAATCAGCTCCGCATGTCTCTCGGGCGTTTGAAGAAGTGCTAACAGTTAGCGGGGTACCGTCAAGATTGCAGACAGATAAAGGGAAATAATTTTTTTCTTTTTTTTTTTCATTTTTTTCACACCACACACACCACACACACCACACACACCACACACACCACACACACCACACACACCACACACACCACACACACCACACACTTACACGCGCGCACACATGCACGCGCACACATGCACGCGCACACTTACACGCGCGCGCACACTTACACGCGCGCGCACACTTACACGCGCGCACACTTACACGCACGCGCACACTTACATGCACACGCACACCTACCTGCACGTACACATGTAAACATTAGCATAACTTTAGACATGGGGGGTGTTTACGCCCCTAGACTTTCTGTATAAGTACCGAGCCCATCTCTTCAGTCAGCCTCTCTCAGACTTGAAACCAACTCGTACCTGAATCCAGACAAGAGATCAACAACAAGATGACCCAAAGATCTGCCCGACGTCTTCTACCTAGTTTTCCACTTGTGGAGAACGGACCGGGAGAGAAACTTGCCAGAGGTGTTCAGACTGTTCCAGATTGTCTGCTCACTCTCTGGTCCAGGCCTGAGAGAAACATCAGCAGATTTCCACAAACAAACGCGACGGCTGAGGTAGCGGTTCAAACGCCATCAAAGAACTTTGAATTCTTTCTTCCGTATGGGACGGAGCCACAGCCGGCAGATGTATGGTCTGTCTTCAAAGATTCTACTCCCCCGACAAACTACGCAGACATCGCCTTCCTCTCAACGCCGCAACTCCCCTCACCGCCTAGCTACAGACAGCAATTCGATCGCCTCTTCGGACCCCCGTTAATCTTCGAGGTAACGCCATCTACCGGTTCGGAGAATGAAGAAACCTTCGAGCTGGTAGAGAGTCTACCATCGACATCTGCGGGTCCATCAGCGCCATCTGCGGGCCCGGCGGGGGGTGAGACCTACCTGCCAGAAGAGGCGGAGCGTCAGCCCCTGCATCTGCTCGACGACACTAGTGCGAGTCTCGACTTGCCCTTCTTATCAAACTCTGACATTGCCCACATTCTCGCTCCTGAATCGCTAGCTATGGCTGATGAAAGCTATGCCGATTTCCCGATGCTGGACAACACTATTGTGGCAGACTTTCCTCTCGACGAAGCTGACATCCCGCCGCTGACATCCACACCTGTACAAGTCGATGTTCATCAGGACATTTACACTATGAACATTGAACCATTTACATCTTTGACGGTTGAGGATTACGTAAAGGTGAAACTAATGATATCTTATATGTTGTATGACGCGTTATTACAACATGCTAAGATGATATGTGATGGATGTGCGCTCGATGACTTCAGCCAGCTTCATCACACGTGTTTGACTATTGAGGATCGCTGCTTTTATTTCTACGTGAACTACGAGAGTGTGATGGCAGAGCTATGTAATGATAATTTCCTCCGTACGTTATCGACTATGCTTTTTTTTTTCAACACATCGGTTCCTCTTAAAACCTTGCGCGACACAGCTACAGCCATTTTGCACGACTTCGCGCACGAGAACAGGATCTTTGCTAGGTTGCGCTCCGTAAAACAAGAATCTAGCAGTGTTGCGGTGTTGGGCAAGAGCGTGATCGGCTTATTATTCAGAACTTTCGGGAAGACAGAATGGGAGATTCTGTAAGAAACACATGGGCCCAGCTGGCTGCCGATCTCGCGTTGTTTCTGGATTATTTTAAAACTCATTTGCTTGCTGATATTATTACCTGGTTAAGAGGTCTTAAAACATTGATTGAAACAAAATTGCCAATGCCTTTGCTATTTTCATTTATACGCTGTGGTCAAACTTAGAAAAAACGTTTCTTTTTTTTATCTTCATTTTTTATTATGTTTTACTGTGTGCTTTATTCTGAATTTTTTTTGTAATAAACTGTGACCAACAAAAGTGATTGTTTTCTGTGTGTTTTCTATTAAAATATCATACTTGTATACTTTATTACCTGTGCCACACTCTGTTTTGCTTCAATCTGCATTTCACAATGGCTCGTAACAGTTCTCTGAAAAAAATCTACTATAACGCAGTAAACCCGGCTAGTTTTGGAGGAGAAGCACGTTTGCACAAAGGAGCTACTGGTCACTGTAAAAACACTAGTATTGAAAAAGTGAAAGCGTTCCTAGCAGACCAAGACACATATACTTTACATAAACCAGCCAGAATAACTTTTCCCAGAAATAAAGTTTTTGTTCGAGGTCCTATGAAGCAGTTTCAGGCAGACTTATGTGACTTACAGTCACTGTCACGCTACAATGACGGATTCAAATATTTACTGACTGTAATTGATGTGTTTTCGAAACGCGCATTTGTACGAGTTCTGAAGACCAAATCAGCTCCGCATGTCTCTCGGGCGTTTGAAGAAGTGCTAACAGTTAGCGGGGTACCGTCAAGATTGCAGACAGATAAAGGGAAATAATTTTTTTCTTTTTTTTTTCTTTTTTTTCACACCACACACACCACACACACCACACACACCACACACACCACACACACCACACACACCACACACACCACACACACCACACACACCACACACACCACACACACCACACACACCACACACACCACACACTTACACGCGCGCACACATGCACGCGCACACATGCACGCGCACACATGCACGCGCACACATGCACGCGCACACATGCACGCGCACACATGCACGCGCACACTTACACGCACGCGCACACTTACACGCACGCGCACACTTACATGCACACGCACACCTACCTGCACGTACACATGTAAACATTAGCATAACTTTAGACAGGGGGGGTGTTTACGCCCCTAGACTTTCTGTATAAGTACCGAGCCCATCTCTTCAGTCGGCCTCTCTCAGACTTGAAACCAACTCATACCTGAATCCAGACAAGAGATCAACAACAAGATGACCCAAAGATCTGCCCGACGTCTTCTACCTAGTTTTCCACTTGTGGAGAACGGACCGGGAGAGAAACTTGCCAGAGGTGTTCAGACTGTTCCAGATTGTCTGCTCACTCTCTGGTCCAGGCCTGAGAGAAACATCAGCAGATTTCCACAAACAAACGCGACGGCTGAGGTAGCGGTTCAAACGCCATCAAAGAACTTTGAATTCCTTCTTCCGTATGGGACGGAGCCACAGCCGGTAGATGTATGGTCTGTCTTCAAAGATTCTACTCCCCCGACAAACTACGCAGACATCGCCTTCCTCTCAACGCCGCAACTCCCCTCACCGCCTAGCTACAGACAGCAATTCGATCGCCTCTTCGGACCCCCGTTAATCTTCGAGGTAACGCCATCTACCGGTTCGGAGAATGAAGAAACCTTCGAGCTGGTAGAGAGTCTACCATCGACATCTGCGGGTCCATCAGCGCCATCTGCGGGCCCGGCGGGGGGTGAGACCTACCTGCCAGAAGAGGCGGAGCGTCAGCCCCTGCGTCTGCTCAACGACACTAGTGCGAGTCTCGACTTGCCCTTCTTATCAAACTCTGACATTGCCCACATTCTCGCTCCTGAATCGCTAGCTATGGCTGATGAAAGCTATGCCGATTTCCCGATGCTGGACAACACTATTGTGGCAGACTTTCCTCTCGACGAAGCTGACATCCCGCCGCTGACATCCACACCTGTACAAGTCGATGTTCATCAGGACATTTACACTATGAACATTGAACCATTTACATCTTTGACGGTTGAGGATTACGTAAAGGTGAAACTAATGATATCTTATATGTTGTATGACGCGTTATTACAACATGCTAAGATGATATGTGACGGATGTGCGCTCGATGACTTCAGCCAGCTTCATCACACGTGTTTGACTATTGAGGATCGCTGCTTTTATTTCTACGTGAACTACGAGAGTGTGATGGCAGAGCTATGTAATGATAATTTCCTCCGTACGTTATCGACTATGCTTTTTTTTTTCAACACATCGGTTCCTCTTAAAACCTTGCGCGACACAGCTACAGCCATTTTGCACGACTTCGCGCACGAGAACAGGATCTTTGCTAGGTTGCGCTCCGTAAAACAAGAATCTAGCAGTGTTGCGGTGTTGGGCAAGAGCGTGATCGGCTTATTATTCAGAACTTTCGGGAAGACAGAATGGGAGATTCTGTAAGAAACACATGGGCCCAGCTGGCTGCCGATCTCGCGTTGTTTCTGGATTATTTTAAAACTCATTTGCTTGCTGATATTATTACCTGGTTAAGAGGTCTTAAAACATTGATTGAAACAAAATTGCCAATGCCTATGCTATTTTCATTTATACGCTGTGGTCAAACTTAGAAAAAACTTTTTTTTTTGTTATCTTCATTTTTTATTATGTTTTACTGTGTGCTTTATTCTGAATTTTTTTTGTAATAAACTGTGACCAACAAAAGTGATTGTTTTCTGTGTGTTTTCTATTAAAATATCATACTTGTATACTTTATTACCTGTGCCACACTCTGTTTTGCTTCAATCTGCATTTCACAATGGCTCGTAACAGTTCTCTGAAAAAAATCTACTATAACGCAGTAAACCCGGCTAGTTTTGGAGGAGAAGCACGTTTGCACAAAGGAGCTACTGGTCACTGTAAAAACACTAGTATTAAAAAAGTGAAAGCGTTCCTAGCAGAGCAAGACACATATACTTTACATAAACCAGCCAGAATAACTTTTCCCAGAAATAAAGTTTTTGTTCGAGGTCCTATGAAGCAGTTTCAGGCAGACTTATGTGACTTACAGTCACTGTCACGCTACAATGACGGATTCAAATATTTACTGACTGTAATTGATGTGTTTTCGAAACGCGCATTTGTACGAGTTCTGAAGACCAAATCAGCTCCGCATGTCTCTCGGGCGTTTGAAGAAGTGCTAACAGTTAGCGGGGTACCGTCAAGATTGCAGACAGATAAAGGGAAATAATTTTTTTCTTTTTTTTTTTCATTTTTTTCACACCACACACACCACACACACCACACACACCACACACACCACACACTTACACGCGCGCACACATGCACGCGCACACATGCACGCGCACACATGCACGCGCACACTTACACGCGCGCGCACACTTACACGCGCGCGCACACTTACACGCACGCGCACACCTACCTGCACGTACACATGTAAACATTAGCATAACTTTAGACATGGGGGGTGTTTACGCCCCTAGACTTTCTGTATAAGTACCGAGCCCATCTCTTCAGTCAGCCTCTCTCAGACTTGAAACCAACTCGTACCTGAATCCAGACAAGAGATCAACAACAAGATGACCCAAAGATCTGCCCGACGTCTTCTACCTAGTTTTCCACTTGTGGAGAACGGACCGCGAGAGAAACTTGCCAGAGGTGTTCAGACTGTTCCAGATTGTCTGCTCACTCTCTGGTCCAGGCCTGAGAGAAACATCAGCAGATTTCCACAAACAAACGCGACGGCTGAGGTAGCGGTTCAAACGCCATCAAAGAACTTTGAATTCCTTCTTCCGTATGGGACGGAGCCACAGCCGGCAGATGTATGGTCTGTCTTCAAAGATTCTACTCCCCCGACAAACTACGCAGACATCGCCTTCCTCTCAACGCCGCAACTCCCCTCACCGCCTAGCTACAGACAGCAATTCGATCGCCTCTTCGGACCCCCGTTAATCTTCGAGGTAACGCCATCTACCGGTTCGGAGAATGAAGAAACCTTCGAGCTGGTAGAGAGTCTACCATCGACATCTGCGGGTCCATCAGCGCCATCTGCGGGCCCGGCGGGGGGTGAGACCTACCTGCCAGAAGAGGCGGAGCGTCAGCCCCTGCGTCTGCTCGACGACACTAGTGCGAGTCTCGACTTGCCCTTCTTATCAAACTCTGACATTGCCCACATTCTCGCTCCTGAATCGCTAGCTATGGCTGATGAAAGCTATGCCGATTTCCCGATGCTGGACAACACTATTGTGGCAGACTTTCCTCTCGACGAAGCTGACATCCCGCCGCTGACATCCACACCTGTACAAGTCGATGTTCATCAGGACATTTACACTATGAACATTGAACCATTTACATCTTTGACGGTTGAGGATTACGTAAAGGTGAAACTAATGATATCTTATATGTTGTATGACGCGTTATTACAACATGCTAAGATGATATGTGATGGATGTGCGCTCGATGACTTCAGCCAGCTTCATCACACGTGTTTGACTATTGAGGATCGCTGCTTTTATTTCTACGTGAACTACGAGAGTGTGATGGCAGAGCTATGTAATGATAATTTCCTCCGTACCTTATCGACTATGCTTTTTTTTTCAACACATCGGTTCCTCTTAAAACCTTGCGCGACACAGCTACAGCCATTTTGCACGACTTCGCGCACGAGAACAGGATCTTTGCTAGGTTGCGCTCCGTAAATCAAGAATCTAGCAGTGTTGCGGTGTTGGGCAAGAGCGTGATCGGCTTATTATTCAGAACTTTCGGGAAGACAGAATGGGAGATTCTGTAAGAAACACATGGGCCCAGCTGGCTGCCGATCTCGCGTTGTTTCTGGATTATTTTAAAACTCATTTGCTTGCTGATATTATTACCTGGTTAAGAGGTCTTAAAACATTGATTGAAACAAAATTGCCAATGCCTATGCTATTTTCATTTATACGCTGTGGTCAAACTTAGAAAAAACGTTTTTTTTTTTAATCTTCATTTTTTATTATGTTTTACTGTGTGCTTTATTCTGAATTTTTTTGTAATAAACTGTGACCAACAAAAGTGATTGTTTTCTGTGTGTTTTCTATTAAAATATCATACTTGTATACTTTATTACCTGTGCCACACTCTGTTTTGCTTCAATCTGCATTTCACAATGGCTCGTAACAGTTCTCTGAAAAAAATCTACTATAACGCAGTAAACCCGGCTAGCTTTGGAGGAGAAGCACGTTTGCACAAAGGAGCTACTGGTCACTGTAAAAACACTAGTATTAAAAAAGTGAAAGCGTTCCTAGCAGACCAAGACACATATACTTTACATAAACCAGCCAGAATAACTTTTCCCAGAAATAAAGTTTTTGTTCGAGGTCCTATGAAGCAGTTTCAGGCAGACTTATGTGACTTACAGTCACTGTCACGCTACAATGACGGATTCAAATATTTACTGACTGTAATTGATGTGTTTTCGAAACGCGCATTTGTACGAGTTCTGAAGACCAAATCAGCTCCGCATGTCTCTCGGGCGTTTGAAGAAGTGCTAACAGTTAGCGGGGTACCGTCAAGATTGCAGACAGATAAAGGGAAAGAATTTTTTAACAAACATTTCCAGAAATTAATGAGACAGAATAATATTTTACATTTCGCCACGTCTTCCGATACAAAAGCGCAAACGGTTGAACGCTTTAACAAAACATTGAAATCAAGAATGTGGCGTTATTTCACCGCAAAAAACACGCAACGATACGTAGACGTAATTCAGGAATTTAACACCAGCTATAATGACAGTGTTCATAGCAGTATAAAAATGACACCTGATGCTGTCAATGAGGAAAATCGCAACGTTTTCACTAACTTGTATGGCAAAAACCCCTTCCGACAAGGAATCAAATTCCGGTTCGCTCCGGGGGACACGGTCCGCCTCTCCAAACTCAGAGGCACCTTTGAGAAAGGTTACTTGCAGAGTTTCACGGATGAAATATTCAAGATAACACAACGACTCCACCGTGTCCCGCCTGTCTACAAAATATCAGACTTGGACGGTGTGCTTATAGAAGGCACTTTTTACGAAGCTGAATTACAAAAAGTAAAAATTAAAAAAAATAAGATTTTCCGGATACAGAAAATTCTTAAATCACGCACTGTCAGGCAAGAAGGAGCTACTCGTCCACTGGGTCGGCTGGCCAACCAATTTTGACAGCTGGGTGCCTGCAAATAGCGTTAGACATTTAAAAACTGATAGGATAGTCATTCTGTTAAAATCTCGAGATGGGTGATGTACAAAAAGAATTCTACGTAACATTAGCCTCAAATGCTAGCATGCACATCTTTCCTGAAACACGCTTTCAGAATTTAAAGTGGAATTAGCGCAACATATCGATTTAAAAGGATCATGGGAGGTTGGCTTATGTGAGATTTCATACATCAACTCAATTTTTGACATTCCTGAGAAAAAATGGGATTTCTATTTCAAACAGTCGAAACCTCTTAGTAAAGTTGAATCTTTACAAGGTGATTCTGAAATTAAGCATATGGTAAAAAATCGGGAAGGTGGTCGGAATATCTATCACAAACAGCCGAAACCCTTTATCTCGCGAGATGAGAGTTTACAAGGTTATTCCGAGGTTCAACATACGCTGAAAATTCAAGGGGGTGTTTACAACAATCATGACTCGTTAGCTTCTGAAATTCAAACTCTATTAACTAAAGCTAGTATGAAAAAGGTTGCTATTCAGTTTGATCACCATATACGAAGATATTTGTTTGCAGGCGAAGAAAATTCAAAAATTATGTTCAAGAGCCCCCTAGCGTATATCGTTGGAATGAATCCGGAACATTGGCTCCAGCTCAAACCGGAAGGCGTCTATGGACAACATCCGGCTGATAAAAAAGCCGGTTTATATTTTCTATTTGTTTACACAGACATTGTTCAACATCAGACCGTCGGTGACGCTTACGCGCCGATGCTGCGAGCTCTCCCCATAGAGGGAAATTTTGATACTGTTATAAATAAGACCTTTAATCCTGTGTACTATTTAAACGTGTGCAGATCTCATATCGAGACCATTTCAGTTAGTCTTCGAACAGATCAAAACACACCTGTCAGCTTTGAATACGGGAAAGTTATCCTCATTTTGCATTTTAGATCGAGATAATAAAAACAATGGTGTCATCAACCACACATCCCGATTTGTATCGATTTGTCGATTATTACGAAACGCAAGTGGGAGGATAGATTCAAGGTTTCCAAGGAGCCCCAGTCCAATATGGGCGTGGCCTGGGTTCAGTTTTCGCTAAACTGTTTCGCTTTGTCATGCCTATGTTCAAAAGCGGCTTTAACTTGGCTAAGCCACATCTTCAGACTGCTGCTAAAAACATAGCAACGGATGTCGCTGGACGTGTCATAGAGAGAATTCACCGCAAAACGGCGACCACTCAAGAAGGTTCCGGACTTGCAGTTTTATCACGCCGAGGGTTGCAACCTGGTGGGCGGAGAAAAAAGACTGTTAAAAGAAAAAAACGCTCTGCCGATCTCAGATCAGCTAAGAAAAGGCGAAGGAGACAGAGGGCAGATATCTTCTCTTAAAAATGGCCCTTCTACATTTTAAATCGCAAGAATGTGTTTTGTCAAGTCTCGATTTGTTTTCATGTCCTTTAACACAACTATCCATCGAAGACAGCTCCTACGTAGAATTCTTACCGTTATCGGCCATTGTGGACCAGGGGCCAATTGAATTTTTTATACCCGGGGATGGCTCGAAATATTTAGATTTATCTGATACGTTACTACACCTGCGTTTAAAAATAACAGTAGAGATGGGAGCAATTTACCACCGCAAGAGCAAGTCGGCATTGTGAATTTCCCTATAAACACAATTTTTAGTCAATTAGATATCTCACTGGGCGGGAGATTAATATCACAATCTAGTGCAACGCACGCATATAGATCCATCATTGAGTTATTGTTAAACTTTTCAAACGATTCTTTGGAATCCCAATTCACAGCAGGGATGTTCGCAAAAGACACTAGAGGTCGTATGGACTCTATTATATTTGAAGGTCATGCTGCCAACGAGGGGCTGGTTCGTCGTGCTCAGCTGATGGGTGGGTCACGCGAGTTTCATGTTACAGGACCGCTACATGGTGATATTTTCTTTTCCGAGCGCCATCTATTGAATAATGTGGATCTACGCCTAAAGTTAACTAGAGCTCCTGATGATTTTTGCCTCATGAGCGCTCTAGACAGCGATTCGTGTCTGAAGATATTAGCCGCTTCACTTTATGTGAAAAAAGTATCAGTTTCACCAGCTGTTTCAATAGGCCATGAAGCAGCTTTACATAAAGGTAACGCGTTGTACCCTCTCAGTAGAGTCAACATAAAGACTTTTTCTATCCCTCAAAACTCACGGATTTGTCACCAAGATAACCTCTTCCTCGGCCATATCCCTAAACAAATTGTACTAGCTATGGTGAATCATAACAGTTTTATGGGACGACGAGATTTCAACCCGTTTAATTTTTTACATCACAACATTGAGTATCTGGCTCTTAGCCATGAAGGTCGCCAAATACCGGCTAAAGCTTTTCAACCTAATTTCGACGCTGGATTATATACACGTGAATTTCATAATCTATACACAGCTACGGGGCGTTTTTTAAAAGATTTACCTCTCTGTATCGATCAACAAGATTTTAGTCAAGGCTATTCACTTTTTGTCTTTAATTTAAGTCAAGCAGATGATTCTGGGGCTTTATCGCCCGTGAATAATGGTGTTTTAAGATTAGATTTGCGATTTTGTGTGCCTCTCCCACATACAGCCACGCTTATTATTTACGCAGTTTATGATTCCCTTATTGAGATTAATGCCAAAAGGGAAGTGTTGATGGACTATTATTAAAAAATATGAACGGTCGCGAATTGGATTTGATTATGACCCGGATGCAAAGGGCGTTGTTTGGTGGGGTTTACGCGTCAGACGAGCTAGCTGACGTCAAAGACAAGCCCCCCAGATATTATATTGTTAACACCCATCCACGCCACATGCCGGGCGAACATTGGCTCGCTTTGACTTTAGAATCTGATGGTTCGGCCACATTCTTTGATCCTTTTGGTCTGCCACCAGACAGTCCTTATTACCCATCAAGTATATACAGATTTCTAAAGAAGTATTCTAATCGTTTGGAATACCATAACGGACAACTCCAACATGAATTGAATGACACCTGTGGTCAACATTGTGTGTACTACTTGTCGCAACGGGGTTGGGGGCTGACCTACAATGACGTCATGAAGCATTATCATCCCGACCCTCTGGATAATGACTCGATGGTTATCGATTTTGTCAAGAAATGTCGAAGACCGGATCGGCTGTGTGGCGGGCAAATATCATGTTCATTACACAAATTTAAAGAATGTCATTGTCTGAAACCGTGTTAATGTTTTATAAAATCTCTTTTATTCAATAAACATTGTTAAAGAGAGTTACAGAGTCATTTGTTTTTTTTCCAGTAACAGCATTAGCGTATCTAACATTTTAATAACTAACCCACTTTACTACCGGTGATCTGTTTTTCCTTTTTCTCTCTTTTACGCTTACATGTTTTGCGTGAGAAACATCATCTTCATCCCTAGCGTATTTCAAACGTTTGAAATCAGCACGAGCAGAGGGGTTGGAAATGCTTGATTCAGGCAGGTTTAGCTGTGCTAATGTACGCAGAAATTCTGTCCAGCCAGCCGGTTGAGCGGCTAGTTTCTTACCGGCTACAATTAAATGTTTTATCAAATCGCTCATGTGTGAGCCCTTGACAGTTTTCCCTCTAAAAATAAATTCGCTTAGCGGCGTCCATCTTACATCTTCGGCCGATAATTTCTTTAGCACATAGGAGGCGCTGCGACGATAACGCGGCCCCATGGTGTCCAAAATATCAGCCCAATCTTCATCTGTCACTTTTGGGGGCGCTTTCCCTCCCTCTTCAACGACCCTTTCTTCATTACGAATCGTAACAGGAATCTGCTCAGAATCTCTTTGTTTGATCAAACCCATATAACGCTGCATCAGGGATTGATAAATTTTGATCTTTTCATATTGATTTAAATTTTTATTATCCAAAACCTGTTTCATCTCATCCAGAGAATACTCGGCGGTGTCCCGAATAGTAGGGGCTGGCTTATTGAGCCTCTCGAGCTGGTAAGGGGAGATCAGGAACATTTTCTGCGCCGTTTTCAAACTCATTTTATTATTTGTTCATAAAACCAGTAATAACGCTCCCCAGAACAGGTGCGAATGCCGCTAATAAAGGCAATATGAAAGCTCGAAGGTTTCTTCATTCTCCGAACCGGTAGATGGCGTTACCTCGAAGATTAACGGGGGTCCGAAGAGGCGATCGAATTGCTGTCTGTAGCTAGGCGGTGAGGGGAGTTGCGGCGTTGAGAGGAAGGCGATGTCTGCGTAGTTTGTCGGGGGAGTAGAATCTTTGAAGACAGACCATACATCTGCCGGCTGTGGCTCCGTCCCATACGGAAGAAGGAATTCAAAGTTCTTTGATGGCGTTTGAACCGCTACCTCAGCCGTCGCGTTTGTTTGTGGAAATCTGCTGATGTTTCTCTCAGGGCTGGACCAGAGAGTGAGCAGACAATCTGGAACAGTCTGAACACCTCTGGAAAGTTTCTCTCCCGGTCCGTTCTCCACAAGTGGAAAACTAGGTAGAAGACGTCGGGCAGATCTTTGGGTCATCTTGTTGTTGATCTCTTGTCTGGATTCAGGTACGAGTTGGTTTCAAGTCTGAGAGAGGCCGACTGAAGAGATGGGCTCGGTACTTATACAGAAAGTCTAGGGGCGTAAACACCCCCCATGTCTAAAGTTATGCTAATATTTACATGTGTACGTGCAGGTAGGTGTGCGTGTGCGTGTGCATGTAAGTGTGCGCGTGCGTGTAAGTGTGCGCGTGCGTGTAAGTGTGCGCATGTGTGCGCGTGCGCGTGTGCGCGTGTGTGCGTGGTGTAAGGAGTTGAGGAGTTTAAAAGTTATTTTTTAGTAAGGCTAATCTAAAGTCAATTTACGTTTCGCTCCAACGATATTTGTCCAGACACGACTTGCAACAAAGAGCCTTGAAATACTATCACTAGAGGCTTGCATCTTTTCTTGCCATTCAGTTAAAGGCACATTAAGTAATGTTTGAAAAACCCCACATTCGTTATTGAACGCTTCTAATGTTAAATAAAGTAAATCGACTACCTCGCCATCTTCTTGGCCCTCAATAGTTTGTGGATAAACTTTAACCCGCAAAAAACATTTTCCGCTCGCCGTAATTCTTGAAACCCAAGTCATGTTCAGTACACCTTGTACACCGTAATCGTTTAAAAAAATCAGTCAAAACCCGGGGCAGGAGCTGATTTAGCACACCCCAGTCGTTCGAAGAAAATAAACCAAATGTATTGTTACCGTTAGAATCTCCTCGGCTTTTCATGAAGAAAAATAGCTCCCCGACTTCATAAAAAAATTTAAACCCCCATCGAGTCTCTGTTGTCAGGTCCCAGCTCTGTTCAAGTTTCTCTGTAGAAGGCTGCTGCATACGCTTGAGGTACATATGTTTTTTCCTAGGAGCATTTAACAATCCGTCGTCACCTTTATGAGATAAATGAATAGTAACAGGCGTTTCAGCGATCATGATTTAAGCTTCAAGTTTAGCACCGTCGCTTTAAACTCAGCGCTCTCCAACCCTGACCTTAAATATACTTGCGTAGGTCCACCCCCCGTCTCCTTAAAACCACACCTTTGTCACGTGTTTTACTCAAACATGTTAGACTACTCCTAAAACTATCTAAACAGAATGTAATATGTTAAAAGTACAGCAAATATACTAAAATATAAAGCTTTCAGAGGCCTTCAACTGTTTTCTCAGAAATGACCTCTGACACAGCACAGCACAGTTGAGTCCAGTAAAAACTGGTATATTCTAGTCAGTTCAGAGTCGTTGCCTTTGTGAATAGTTCAGAATCGTACAGAGTCGTTACCCCAAATTCTTCTTCCATTGTCCTGACACCCACACCTGTCGGAATGTTTCAGAGTCTTTGGCCCTAATTTTTCTTCCTTTGTCGTAACATCTCTCTAAAAACTTACAGCTGTCCGCATTCTTCAGAGTCGTTGACCCAAGTTTTCTTCCATTGTCTTGACATCTCTCTCTAAAAAAGCTACATTTCTTACAGTTTTTCTCCCCTTTTGTAAATGCTTCAAATCTTAAAATACTAATTTCAAACATGTCCCAACATAACACCTTTCTTCAGACATTTTGTTTCCAAAAAAAACCCCTATAATCTGCAAGTTCAGAGTCGCTGCCTTTGTAAATAGTTCAACTTAAATCTAAATGTCTCCCCTTTACTTCAACTTAAATCTTAGACAGACTTTATTGTCATTTTGTAAACACACGCTGCACACAAAAACGAAATTACGTTATTTCAACTAAATAAAAAGTGATATTTCTATATAAATGTGAAATAAGATAAAGAAGTTAAATAAGATACTAATTTCAAACATGCCCCAACATAACACCTTTCTTCAGACATTCTGTCTCCAAAAAAAAACCACACCTAAGCCTCCCACCCATTTCTCCCCCTTACAAATACTACCCTCTAGTGTTATCTTAGTGACACTGCACCTCTCCATCTCAATTATTATATTTTTTTCCTCCCTATGCGAATGCCGCCCTCTAGTGTTATCTTAGTGACACTGCACCTCTCCATCTCAATTTTTTTTTTCCTATGCGAATGCCGCCCTCTAGTGTTATCTTAGTGACACTGCAGCACCTCCCCCACAACACTTGCTGCCCCTCCCCCCTAAAACACCTGCACCCCCCTTCCACCATGACACTTACAGCCCCTCCCCCCAAAACACCTGCACTTCAATTGCATAACAATAACATCAAAGGATAATTGCATGCTCTATTTGTGTGTTGTCTGGTGTTTTATTCCTTGTTTTTATATTCGCCAATCAAAACATAAAAATCTGACATTTGGTTAACTGCTTTATATGACAATATGTATGTGTTTTACTTTGTTATGAGTTGATGTCCCCCAAAATTACAACAGTCGGCATTACGTTTTTTTCAACCTTTTATTCAAACACAAACACATTTGGTATACCGTAATTTCCGGACTATAAGTCGCGTTTTTTTCCATAGTTTGGGTGGGGGGGGGCGACTTATACTCCGGAGCGACTTATATGGGGGGATTCAAACATTTTCAAAAAAAAAAAAAAGTGAAACCGCAATGTAGCAAGGGATTACTGTAATTTGAATTTCAAGTGACGACAGCAGCGCGACGTCGCGTCAGCAGCACCTTGTCGAGTCAATCTTTGTCCTTTATGTAAACAGCCGCGCTGCCGACGCAGCGTCGCGCTGCCTCGTCGTTATTCCACAGATCTACTATATAATTATAGTGTAGCGTTAACAAAGTTCAAGGAAAGACGTGGGTTTGGTAAACGGCTCTTTATTTAACAAAACAAACTTACAGGCTTGTGGCGGCGTGGACTTCCAGCCACGGAAGTGGAAGAGAGCTCCATAGAATAAGACCTGGCGTGCGTAAAAGCCATGACCGAGCCCCATCCACCGTCCTCGGACAGCCACCCGGCTGAGCGCCGGCCCTCGACTTCCATCCACGGAGGTGAAAGACAGCTCGGTAGACTAGGACCGGGCGTGCGTAAAAGCCTTGTCCGAGCCCCATCCACCGTCCCTGGACAGCCACCCGGCCGAACGCCGGTCCCCGACTTCAATCCACGGAAGTGAAAGAGAGCTCCGTCGAGTCGATCGTTGTCCTTTATGTAAACAAATGTCGCGCTGCTGACGTTGCGCGTCACTCGACGGAGCTCTCTTTCACTTCCGTGGATTGAAGTCGGGCGCCGGCACTCTGCCGGGTGGCTGTCCGGGGACGGTGGATGGGGCTCGGACAATGCTTTTACACACGCCCGGTCCTACTCTACCGAGATGTCTTTCACCTCCGTGGATTCAATGATTTAGAGTGCACAGATGGTTTGATAACATTATTGCTTATATAATAGTTATTTGATATATAATTTATATAGTTATATGGGCCTGTGGAATATTTTGAAATGCAAAAGCCGTCGGCGGCCCGCACGCATTGTTGACAAAGGACGATTGATGGATGTAATGAATTGGAGTGACGCAGATGGTTTTATTAACGTGTTATTTATGTAATAGTTTTTTGAATAACTGAATTTTACGTCAGGGCCGTTCTCAGCTCTTAGTTTGTGTTTGTCACGTTAGCATACCAAATCGTTTAGCCTGTTGTTGCTCGTTCATGACTGTTCTTGGTGTTGGATTTTGTCGAATAAATCGCCCCCCAAAATGCGACTTGTATGGGTTTTTTTTCACTTTTTTGGGCATTTTATGGCTGGTGCGATTTATACTCCGGTGCGACTTATAGTCCGGAAATTACGGTAATAACACTATCAACTACAAGCCAACAAATACAAAATTAAAATATCTATGGCGGCATAACGTGTGTCGGGTGGCAATGTCATAGCAGCAATGCTGTCACTCACTCACTCACTCGTGAAGACCAATCAGCAGCGCCAGCGAGCGTTAGATGGAGGGACTTTACAAGTCACGAACGAGTCGTGAATTGCATTTCCCGTTCACCAACGAACGAATCTGTGAGTGAACGAATCACTCACAGTGATTCACATTTCCAGTTCACCACAAGAACGTATCAGTGGCTTTCCCGTCAATGAGTTAACTGCATTCCTGTGCTGATCAACGGATCAGTCAGTGAATATGTTGTGTCTCCTGGCGTGAACTATGTAAATGTCAGCATAACGTGTTTTTTTTTTTAAACCTTGTATTCAAACACAAACACATTCAATATAATTACACCAACTACAATCCGACAAATACAAAATTAAAACATCAATGTTGGCATAAAGTGTGTTGGTTTGCAATGGCATAGAGGCAATGCTTTCTGTCACTCACTCGTGAATCTTTTGAGTGAACTGATTCTAAAGATTCAGTTCACCTAAAAACTGGAATGCACATCACTACTGCAGAGGTCACTTTTCATGGTAATTAATTGGATAATACATGTGTAAGAATTGAGGCATTATCATGATGTCAAGTGAAAGATTGTTAGAACAAAATACATGACATGGAGTTACTGAAGATGCATGATTTTAATAATGAAAAATTACATTGGCACAAACAAATCGTTAACGATCGATGGAGCAAGGCTTTAACATCTCTAGAAAATAAATCAATATTAAATAAATGACAAATTGAATAATCACTGAGCGCAAACTAAATTTTTTGCGGCACAAACAATCTGTACTATTTTGGGTCCATTTGGAGTTAAATGGGGGCTGAGTG